>NW_025407999.1:52479-53788 GCF_008403515.1 Naegleria fowleri | reverse complement strand
TTTGCTTCTTTTCTTCTGCTATCTTATTCTGGTCAATTATAAAAGATCGAACTTGAGACCGTTTGTAATTCTTCAAAAGGTTCACATTCAAGTTTTTGGAGAGTAGAATTAATTTCTGTTCAGATGTTTCCATTCTGTAAACAAGTTCTGGAACATTTCTTGCCTCTCTCATGACTTTCATTGAGGAAACTTCTTCCTCGCTGTTGTGATAATCAATAAACGAGTAAGTTGAGTTTGTAAAGCGTCCACATTGATCAACCAAGTCGACAAACTCTTCAGGTAATTCTTCGACGTCATCTTTCGGTAAAGCCAAATAGGTATCTGTGAAAGAAGCAATTAAGGTGAAATATTTGATGAGCGGCACGAAGAGTTTGTCACTCACTTCCATTGGGAGAGTTGCACTTGCTAACTTCTCGATAGAATCAATCAAGACTGCAGCCTGTTGAAAGATGTTGTGCTTCATATTTTCATAGCTATCAAGGTCTTTCTTGAGGCTTTCTAATCGCTGAAACTTCCAATCTAAGTCATCAATAATGATATTAAAATATGAAATCAAGACATCTGCAGATTCAGAGGGACAATTAATCACAAGCATATTTGTAACTGATGATACGCCTGAATTTTCAAAATGCCCAACTTTTCCAAGAACATCCGAAGCTACTTCATGAATCTTTGTCATATCTGAGAAAATACATGCAATTAACACCAAATGATTTACGAGAGCCTTTCCTAATTCTTTGTCCTCAAATTCTTTCGTTTTACAAACGTCAGCAATCCACTCGTAATGTCCTTCTGTTTCCAAGTACATTGTTTTGTTTCGTAATAAATGTGTCAACGTAGTGAGAAAACGCACGATACAGGTTGCCGTCACATAGCACTTCTTTTGAATAAGCATGTTAGCTAATGCTTGTAAATATTTCATGAAATGGCAAATTCTTTGATCATCTTCATCTGTTGAGGGAGCTTCTTTTCCCACATCGATAATTCTTTCCAAAAATTTAACAATTTCTCTTTGAGTACTTGATTGAAATTTCATTTTGATTAAATCATCGAATGCTTCAGTAGCAAGAGAGTTAACCTTTTCCTTTTTTTCTTTGTCCTTACTTTTAGAAGAATCACCATCACTGCTGTTACCTTTACCAACAATGTTTGACATTCTAATCAGAAAACTGAAAATAGCATAGCATAAATCGAACATTTCCTTATTTTCAAGATATTGTTGGCCTTTTTTTGCCATTTTGATTTTCTTTGTAATCAATTTGATAATGAAGGTGTGATATCTGCTATCTGTTAAGGCATGATCAGTGTC
>NW_025407999.1:23663-52469 GCF_008403515.1 Naegleria fowleri | reverse complement strand
ATTTTTCTCTGTTGTTTTCGCAGCTCTCAGCAATGCTTCTTTGCAAAATGAAGAGCTTAGCTCAGGCAAGAATTCTGTGTAATCGAACTTTTCGTTTGTCTTTTTTTTAGAAGCACTCTTCTTACTTAAATTTTCCAAAACTTTTGAGTACTTGTCCCAGCTTTGATCAATTATATCTGGAATTGAATTCTTGTTTTCTTTGTCGTTCATCACAATTACTATTGCAAAGTAAAGAATAGATTCAATACAACCAAGATAAAGACCAGCTATTAGTCTGTTCTTTCTACCTTCGTTTGTATCATCGAAAGGTGCGTCTATTCCAAAGTCAGCAATTTCTTTGTGAAGGAAAAACTGAACGAATCCAAGAAGAATATCATAAGGGTTTCCTCCACCGTCTGGTGAAGAACATTCAGCAAGTAGAGTCAATAAATCAGGAAGAGGTTCAATAATGATCATGGTCTTTGAGTCAATGCAGCTATCTAAAAAGAATCCGTCAATTTCACCGTCGTCATTAACAGAGATGTACTTTTTCAATTGATCCATGAGGATGGGACATATCTCGTTCAAAAGGTAAGGCTTTTTCTGCACAACATGAGAAAGTCCACGATAGAGAGCTTTTCTTATCGGTGTTTGCATGCTGAGACATCTTCTTAAAAATCCAATTATTTCCAAATCAACAGAGCTTGGTTTTGAATGATTGGCACTGTTAGTACTACTACTTCCGATATTTCTATGAGAGATCTCGTCCAACTCGCCAGAGGAAAGTAAAATTTGTAAAAAACCACTGAGAGCCACTTGTCGAGAATCCAACTCTCGGTTGTACATGGATTTTCGAAGAACGAGCACAACTTGATCTTGAAATTCTTGACTAGTCTTATAGAGCGGCTGTACAGCAGCTAGAAGGGCTTTAGCAACATCCGTTGGCATCGTAGAGAGATATTCAATGGTTTCCTTCAACTTGGAAATGTGATCCAAGACATAGGATGTTTGGTTCAACGAAAGGTTTGCCAGCAATTCAATATACTTTTCAATATTGCCATAATTTGTCACCACACGATTGAATATCCTAGAAAGAATGTCCGATCGAACTACATTATTAATCTCAAATATTTTGCTCAATATTTCTAAACCTAGTTTGTGAGGATGAAAAGCTTGGGCGGTCAATGATAAGGATGGAGCATCTTCTGTTTTTGGCTTCTTTGAGTCAAGCAAATAGCATGCGAAATCAACAACTGATTTCACCATAAAATCTCGTCCTCTGCCACACTTTTTGATGGTATCCATAATGACCTTGTAAGAGTTGGTACTGAAAGATAAGACTTTTTGTTCGTCTTCGGTAATGAAAATACGAGATTTGATAGATTGTTTGTAGTCTTCTTCTACCAATGATTTTAAAAGCTTGAACGCCTTTTCTTCGAAATTTGTTAAGCTTGAAATAATTAGCAGAAATGATACTTTGAACGTATTGAGTGCTGAGGTTGGTTCATTCTTGATGAGTTTAAGCATTTCAGAGGCTAAATCTTGATTTTGTTTGATAGCATAATCAATGAAATGCAAAACAGTTCCTTCTAGATTGAGTACAGAATCTTCGTTATACCCGAGTGAGTTTCGTCTCTTTTCTTTTTCGACATTGTCAAAATATGAAATAATACCCTGTAAGATTTTTTGCTTCTTTCCTCTTGATGAAAGTAGTAATAATTGATATATAAGAGGAGCTGAATCGTTCAGATTCATTTTGTGAAGATAGCTAAGCAATTTGTCCAATACAATATCCAATTCAATTTCTGTCAATGGCATGTCTTTAAAAGCATTTGCAAAAGCTAAAACCTTTTGAGACCAATCACAAGAACAAATATCTTTGATAATGGTCGTCTTGTACTCGTCTGTTTTTTTTCTTTTTCTTTGATTTTGAATTGATTTCAATTTCATCTTTCGACATGACAGTAGAAATGCATTGCGACCAAACGTCAAGAACAAGGCCTGCACTATTCTCAAGAACATTTTCAAAATTGTTGGAAACACCGATAGGAGAAAACTCATCAAATGCACATGATCCATCTTTGAATAATTTGTAAATGACTTGAATGAGTGAAACCAACATGCTATCAGGTATGTAGTCTAGTTCTTCATAAATGATGAAAAGACCATTCTTTGCTACCTTTCCTTCAATTCTTCCTTCAAACATCCAACTCACTAAACATTTTAAGATGAATGTTCGTTCACGGGCTAATTTTTCAATATCTGAAGAGAATGATCCAGAACTAGAGGAGGAACCTCCAGAAGCATTACCATTCAAATTATAGGCTACTTCGGAATCACTCAAATTTCTACAAGCCAAGAAATATGTCTGTACAAAATTGAACAAGGAATCAAAATCAGATTTTGACATGTACGACGAGAAAATGTGTTTGAGTTCTTTCAAAGACTTGTTCAGTTTGTTATCATCCAAATATTTGTACAATTTTGCCACATGCTGATTGGTTAGATTGGATCCCGAAGGAATCTTTTGTTTCAATTCCAACAAGCCTTTCGCAATCTTCATCAATTCCTTTACATCCCGAGTGGGGGTCTCCGTTGATGATGCTGCGGAAGATTTTGAGTTTCCAGATTGTTGTTGCGCTTTTGATTGCGGTATGGATGAGCCATGAGTCGCTTGCTCTTCTTCCTCATCGATCATATCGACCGTTGATTCGTCATCTCCATCCATCACGGGCGAACTTGAAGGCATTTTTTTGATTTTTCACTTCCAACTTTTGCAGGAACTGAAGTTGTCAGCCGTTCAATTTGAGTTTTTGTGCAAACATTTATTACCAACAACAAGCAAACTATTTGTGATCAATTAAGAGTAGCAAATAGCAGTGAAAACAAAATTTTGGAAGAATTAAATAGAAGAATACAGATGTAAAATAAAACTCTTTGATTACATGATGATTAATTATGTGTAGTCAGCTGATCTTTTCAAGTGTTATTTCGATCAAAAACAACAAAAAATTGAACCCAAAAATTTAATATTCACCTTCGGAAACCGGATCATGGTTGCAATCCTCTCTTGTCACAGCATTACATTGGTAGTGGTTTCACATTAGCGTCGTAAGACTCCCACCTGCCCTTTGTAGGCTTATGATAGATACCCTCCAACCGGTGTCGTAGGTTCGTTAATGTGCAACTTGGCTTTGTCAAAAATTGTAACAACACATTGTATTCTTGGAATACAACACGTTCAAGTGTTCCCGTAGGAGACTTGGGTATCTCTCGCAGGCACCTCGAGATAAAGGCGTAGAAACTAACTTTCGTCAGCCACCACAGGACCAGTTACGGCATTTTTTTGAAAGCGAAAGGGTCTTCGAAAAAATGTCTGAAAACCAAACCGCCCTCGGCGATGAAGACACTAATCACCTTCGCCATCACGCCTCTATCAAAGAGGTCGCTATTCGCCCGCATACTGCAAACAAATCTCTTTCTGCTCAAAAATCGGCACATGATAAATGGAGAGAAGAAATGGAAAATGAAATTCTAGAGGCTCCGTCTTCCGTCAATATAGCCAATTTGTCGGAAATACAACCTAGCCCACCCAGCATATACAACTCCCCAATGTTGTCGCAGCCAGAGGTCTCTAATATTACTACAACCTCTGGAGTCTCAGTTTTTAATACCTCAGCCATGACCGATGACCATTCTACTAAATTGAAGCGACATCATAAGCTCTTCAGAGTGGTAGCCTTTACTACCAACTCTGTCGAAGAAGTCCTTGCAACCGTCGCAATGAATGCCGATACGTTGTACGGTAGTAGAGTTGTCAGTGAATTAGATTGTATTATCTTCTTCTTCAAGTCGCGCAAATTGGCAAACCAAGCAATATCTGCTGGTGCTAAGTCCAAGCTCACTATGATACCTCAAACCGTCAAAACATCATTCCGTTATAAGGTCGACAAGGATTTAGACAAGACTAATATGCATTCTATTATCTCAACCCTTGGTTCTTCTATCAACAATATCAATTTTAGCAAGATGGATGATCAGGAATTTTGGGCTATTGGTACTAATATTGAGTTACCTGCCAATCATTTGAAGAAATTTAAGCTTTCCAAAATGAGAACAGATATCTCTCGCTTCCGTATTGCCTTTAATGGTAAAGAAAAAGATCTTCCTAAACTCAAGGGTGCCATTAGTTCCCAATGGAAAGTCAAGATTGAGAGTATCGAGTTGGCTAAGAAGATGGCTGTTGTTGGCATTAAAAAAGATCAAATTACCAATAACATTACCAAGTTCGTCCAAGTTGGTAATTATAGTTTCAGAAACCTCTCATTCTCTACTAGAGTTGCCAATTCTATCAGTCACAGAATGGAAGCTGTTGAAAAACAAATGTCTGAAATGTCATCAGCTCTCCAAAAATTGACAAAGGAAATGGTTGTCTGGTCTGGTAAAAAGGTCACGGAAGGCTTTAATAAGATCAACAAAGCTGTTGAAGAAATTAATCAAAAAATCAACGCTCTCTTAGGTACTACTACTCGCAACAAGGGTAAAAGTGGGCATAAGAAGGGCCGACATTCCCTTTAATGGACCCTCATTCTAAAAGAAACTCCTTCAATTTAGGTACTGCTAATTTTGGAGGAGTTGGCTGGGTAAAACAATCTCAATTACTTACCTTAGCCCGCAAATATGAACTGGATGTCCTTAATATCCAGGAAACTCATTTAAAATCCAGTACGAAAGACTATTGGAATATATGGTATTTCAGATCCTTCTTTCGTGGCTACTTAGTTTACAATTCCAACGCCACTGAAGGTGATAATGGAGCAGGAATTGCTACTATTATCAGACCGTCACCTTTTATTAAGGTACTCCAATTCGTCGAACATATTCAAGGCAGATTATCAGAAGTCATTTTGGAACATAAATACCTAGGTGTGGCTCGCATTTTCAATTGGTATGGCCCGGCTAACAAAAACAAACTAGAATTCATGAATAAGGCTCTCAATATTATCAACATTTCTACTCAAACAGCGGTCTTTCATGGTGAACGTATTGTCATATTGGGAGATTTGAATGCCAATACTAAAACATTCAATAAGGTATCTTATGCCGCCCATGAACGACTATTAATTGACCAATGTGACAAATTGAAATTCTTTGATGTTGTTCCTATTCCAAACACACCTTCGTTTTCTCAACGCAACAAATACTCTCATGGTTTTTCTCGCCCGGACCATATTATTACTTCCCACAATGATTATTCTGGTGTAGAAGATGTTCCTACTGCTTATTCTCACAAACTTTTAACTATCTCCTTCCCCAGTAATCCCATTTTAGACTTCCCAGAACAGTTCAACAAATATATTATCCATCCTAAAATTTTACAATCCAAGATGAAGGAAATTAATAACGATTTTGCTAAGGAAAACCCTGACACTCTTTTAGAAGCCCAAAATACCCTTGCTAAAATTGTGAAGAAATATGGTTCTCTTAGCACAAACAAGCCCTCATTGATCACTGATAATCGTAATGTCAGACAATTTCAGACTTTTATTTTCGATTTGAAACAATATCTCTATAAGCGTAAACATGTTTCTACTATCACCAGCCAATTTTTGAACAATAATTTTAGCCTCAACAATGTCAAGGCTAAATTAGAGGAAGCTAAAACCTCACTCAACAAGCTTATTGGATCTTTATTGGCTGACCGTAAACGGGTCTTTGTGAATAGAATTAACAATCTTAACTCTAAACAACCGTATTCCTATGCCTTCAGAAAAGAACTAGTCAGTCCTTCTATACTCAATGTAGTCCAAAGTAACCATAACTCGACAATTGTAGATCATTTTTCAGCCATGTTTAATACAGAACAAGAAGTGACTAAAACTCTCCCGGAAATCAAGAAAAACAATACTGTAGCCCAATGGAAATTCCATCATATCACTGCCAAAGAGTTGGATAAAGTTATTTCTAAGACAAAAAATTCTATGGCTGGCTATGATAACATTTCGGTGCCATTGTTGAAAATTCTAGACAACAATTCGCTCCAAATACTTGCAAAATGTATCAATCACACAATTGACAGTGAAATGGTTCCTAAAGAATTGGGTATCGGTATTCTACTCCCATTACCCAAAATCAACATGCCTTCAAAATTATCAGACTTTAGACCTATAGTTGTATTATCCGTGATCTATCGTCTATTTTCTTCTATTATCAACAAACAATTCATGAATGTCCTTGAAGAGGCTAATTTAATCCACACTGCGCAACGAGGATTCATGAAAAAAGGTTCAACATTAGAACACCTTATCAGTCTTCGGACTGCCTTTGCATACAAATATCAGCACAAACAAGAAGTATTTGCTATGGCTCTGGATATCAAAAATGCTTATGGATCAGTAATCCATAAAAGATTTATCAGCATTCTCAAGAAACATGGTTTCCATAACTCTGTCATTAATCTCTTGACATCCATGATCTCCAATAGCGTTATGAAAGTACTAGTCAACGGATTTCTATCCTCCCCTTTCGATGCGAATGTTGGAGTTCCGCAAGGCGATCCTTCAAGCCCGGCATGGTTTAATCTTTATATTAACTCCTCAACTAACATACAAGAAAAGCTTAAAGGAGTTCAAATATTTAATATTACCATCCTTTTATTATTATATGCCGATGATATTTTATTGATAGCTAATACTAAGATCGAAATGAATTCCTCTCTAAAAAGCCTCGGCCGTGAATTAAAGAAAATAGGGCTCGCTTTAGCTCCCAAGAAATGCAAACTCTTAGCTATTACAGCCAAAGCCAAACTATCTAAGGCCCTAGTCACTATTGGACAGGATATAATTGCCACATCTTCTTCTATTGAATATCTTGGGGGTATATGTACCTTTAAGAATGATTTTTCTTGGTCCTCTGATAATCCAATCAACAAAATCTCGAATCAACTGGCATCAGCTAAAACTTCTAATCTATATCTCAACAGCATCACCACTACATTAATGTCCAAAATCATATCTTTGCCTAGATATGCCTGTAGTTTCAATGGAATCAATAAGAATTCTCTAGACAAAGCAGATATTATGGTTGCTAATTTTGTCAGAAAGGCTATTGGATTAGATTACACATTATCAAAATCAGTCATTTTTAATTGCAAACAAATTGGGGGCCTTGGTATTACTCGCCCCTCTACTTTATTCTCCATTGAACCTATTTGCACAGCAGTTAGATTATTCAACTCCTCCTCCACCATCACCAAAAATATTGCTTTGGCTGCTTGGAATGATCTTACCTTTAACGAACCATTTTGGAACCACGTGAAAAATATCGCGGCTCAAAATAATTGGTCTCTCCATTACATTGATGAACGGTATTCATTTGTCAATGAATACGAAACCCCTGTCGACCCTAGAACTGAATTACTAAACAACGATAGATCAACCATGAGCATCTCAGGCCTTGGAATCTTAGACCATAATAGAACCTGGCATCCATGTACCATCTCCTTTTGGAGCAATTATTCACTCAAACCCTTCCAACAACGACTATTATTTGCTCACCTACACAAAGCAGAAATCCTTAGAAATTTCGGAAAAGATTACCCTAATTGCCACATTTGCAATACCAAAGCCAACTGGGAACATGTATTCACCTCATGCACCATGTGTGGTCCGGAAATCAAATCATTATACACAAAATGGGACAACAGTTCCCTCAAATTCAATGCCCCTCTTATCAGACTTCCCTCAAACCATTCTCTCTCTTGTATTCCAATGGATTGGAATGGTAGTATCAAAGACGAACCTCTTCAACAATTAGACTTATCTCCCCCAGCTTTGACTGATTGGCTAAATGAAATATATCTCTCATTCGCTGCCTATGTTGGCAGTTGTTACAAAAACGCCACTTGGAACAGTTCAACTGTACTCAAGAAGGCTAGAGGATATATAATTAAACCCAAAACTGCAAAATTTGCAACTGCTTGGGAAACATTTAGCAGTCAGCTTGGCGAACTCAACTCCAACAACATCTACACCTCACACCTACACACCCATTAGACACACTATCGTCGGACAATTGAGTACCTATAATTTGTTTATTTTTCAATAAACCCATTCCTGTATTTTTTTGAAAGCGAAAAAATCAACAAAAAATGTCAGAAGCTTCTAGCAACAACAAACCTTCATCCTTTCAAAATCATCATCAACAATTTAATACCGAGTTAGCTCCAAAAGCCATCGGACCATACTCACAAGC
This sequence comes from Naegleria fowleri, assembly GCF_008403515.1. Taxonomy (NCBI): domain Eukaryota; phylum Heterolobosea; class Eutetramitea; order Acrasida; family Naegleriidae; genus Naegleria; species Naegleria fowleri. Next base: position 44,237 of record NW_025407999.1, on the reverse strand, counting down.
TTGTATATTCAACGAGAGATTGATCTTTGTGAGTGGACAAATTGGATTGGACCCGCACACTGGCCAATTAGTGGCAGTCGATCATTCCGATCAGTTAGAGATGGTAAAGGCTCAAACACATCAAACCTTGAAGAATTTGGGGAATGTTTTGAATGAAGCTGATTCGGGTTTTAGTCATGTTGTAAAGACTACAGTGTTGCTTACAACCATGGATCACTTTGCGGAAGGTAAGCAGCAGTTGTTTGAGAAATCACAATGATTTAAATTCAATTCGTTGTGATTGTTTTGATTGTATATCAATGATGATAATTGAATAACTTGTGCATCTTTGATGGATATCATGAATATTGGTGATGATCATAATGTACCACTCGTGCCATGTTCATCATGGAAATCACTCATGAAAGTGAACAAGATTTATGAACAATACTTTGTTGATAACAAACCTGCACGTGCCTGCTTTGCTGTCAAACAATTACCAAGAAATGCTCTTGTTGAAATTGAAGCAATTGCCTACAAGAAGTAGAAGTGGTTGTTTCACTTTCACAGAATATGTGTATTGAAAAAAGCTCCTCTCCTGGAAATGTGATTAATTTATTATTGAATATACAGTTTGTACGAATTCATGGTCTTGGCAATTTTTTCACATCCTTAATTTACCACCCACTTGAATTCTCTATTGCACATCTTCTCTAAATGAGTGCCAATCAATTTTCAGAGTTGGATCTTTGGATTTATATAATTGTCTTGAATAATTGGTCATGTATGGAGGTTGTAATCCTCTAAATTTATGTTCGTGATAATTATCGTATCTGAATTTATTGGCATTGTAGTTAAAGTGATAAGTTTCCATCATGCCAAACATAAAAAACGAAAAGGTTGACAAGCCAAGTATGAACGGAAGTTTCCACTTGACCAGCAAATCACGGGACATTCCGTGAAAATGCATCTTGTTTGCCATCTTGATGTTGTTTGTGTTGATTGTGCTCTGCAATTTTTTATTTATTGAAAAATTTCCCATTCGCGTGTTTCTTGTGTTAAATGAATTGCATTTCAAGAAAATTTCCAAATATGGTTGGAATAAGAATGAGGTGATAGTGTTGTATTGTTCAAGCTTTCGAATCAACCCAGCGTGGAGAAGTTTTATAGCTTCCAAATTTGGAAATCAAGAAGAAGTCTTACAGATCGATGGATTGCATGATAGGAGCGTGTTCATAACCTTTTATAACCTTTTGAAGATGGAACCATTGTTTTCCATTGTTTTCATTTCATGAAATATTGAGTGAACAAGCGTGTTCGGAGCTGTTGAGGCATGATGAAAATCCTCCTCATACTTCAACATTATGTTTCGATCAGGGCTGAAAATGATATCATTTCACATGGTGCAATACTTGTGAGAACAAATCTAAAATCCATTTGACAATCCTTAAAAGAATATTCTTTGGGTTGTGAGCTCTGTAAGTAAAGAATTTGTCGTCGCAAATGATGCCCTCCCATCTGGCAAGACCCTTTCCCTTACTTGAATGTGGCATGAAAAAACCAAGATTGAGCAGAAAAGTAAAATGCAGCAGCGGCAACGACAATACTGCCTCCCACAAAGAATACTTTTGATAAATGCTGTTGTTGAGCTTTTCTTCTCTTTTCAGCCTCCTCTCGTTCCTTTTCTTCACGAAGTAATCGCTCCTCTTCTTCATCTCTCCAATAATCAGCAACCGATTCATGATAATTCGAAAAATCTTCACATTCACATAAATATGGGAATGGAAATTCATTTGTGAACTCTTCTGGAGAGCACAATTTTCGGTAGTCATGACTCTTCCAAAGATGGAGAGCTCGTTTTACAACTCGCTCAAGCCATTTTGGTGTTATATTCTTTGGAAATCTATTCAAAAGGCCAAATATCACTGTAAATTCAATGTAATTAATGTTATCGTCATCTTCATCAGCTGAAAATGGAAAATCAATTTCAGTTCTTCCGCCTGAAACGGCTGCTAATTTTTGACGAACGGTGGTGGCAGAACCTCCTTCTTTTAAAATTAATAATTCTTCTCTTCTCTCAATAACCACACTTGCAGCAACATACACCACAAAGAATGGATTTCCAACAGCCAAAAATATGTCAAATAATGTTTGAACTAGGAAAAGACTTGGTACCACGGCTATTTTGAAAATGAATTCAAGAACAGAATATTATTTTCAGTGAAATCAGTGTTAAATTCTAGCCCAAAATCCAATCATCAAATACCTACCATTGTCTGAGACAACGCTCGTGCCGTTAGACGAATCCTCGTTTTCTTCTTTCTCTCCACAATCTTGTTCAATAACATGTGCAAACCATGTCAAAATCCAACTCAGCGCATAATGGCCTTGATCCACGCCGCTCTCTCTCAATATTTCGCAAATGTCATGGTGACCACTCTCTTCCAAAATTGTGATTACCATGGCACATTTTTTTATGGCTTGATCTAAATTTGGAGAATGCATAGAATCGTAGAAGTGGTTAGTTGCTAATCGGTAGCAACATCTAAATGTCGTTTCTAAATTGTCCTGAAACGTTAACAGCATAACGGAACAAATTTCATGAAAACCTTGAAAATAGTAAAGTGGAACAATTTCCTCTGCAAAATTTGAATTTTCCGCTTTTTCTTTGAATCGTTTGTACAATTGAAGGATTGAGTTTACGACCAAGCTTAAATTTCTTCTCTTATAACTCAGCTCAAGATTCATTGTTTTTGCTCCTGTGTTTTTAGAGACACCTCCATTCAAACTGCTACTACTGCTGGCATTCGATGTATTCATATAAATGACCTGGTTATTGTATTGACCAAAGAATGGAGCTAAAAATTTGAACATTGACCTCTCCACGTCCTTTTCCACTTGTTCATATTGTTCATGTTGTTTGTCAATTTTCTTAATGATATGAAAAACTGAACTTTTGTCTCTGCATAAATGATCCAAGTCATGTAATAAAAGAGGCCAAATAAATTGTCGAAGCGAGTCTTTCATACATCCGAGACTTGTTTCATGCTCTCCAGACCCGAGAGTGACCGGAGCTGAGAGAATAAGTCTTCTCAATTTATGAAGCAGTTGAGTAAATGATTGTTTGTCCTCATCAAGCTCTCCACATTCATTATTCGGAAATTGATCCTTTTCCGAGTGTGATGAACCTGCAGAGGATATTGTTTCATTACGATTTATCCTTTCTGCTTTCTCAACTAGCCTTCTATAATATTGATGTTGTTGAATCTCTTTAATCATTTGTTCCAATTTAACGGTTTTTGAATTTCTTGAATAATTCCCCGAAGCAATGCTTGAAAATGTTGAAGTGGATAAGGATGATGCTGTTGTTGTTGATGATGACGATGATCCATGAGATGAATCTAAAAACACGGAAGAAGACAAGGTCGTCGTAGGAATCGGAGAGGAAGATAATTTCTCTTCTTCATCGCTGAATGGTTCTCGCTTTGCTTTTGATGATCTTCGCATTTTTTTTTTTTTTTATCACTGTCCATGCGTTTATTTGTTCGAAAATTCAAACGTTATTCATGGTTGTGTGTGCAATTAGTACAGTTAAAGGTGGTTCATGTCATCAAAGTTAGTGTAATTATTGTTGTAAATTTCAATTATTGTTTGTCATCAAGGTTAGTGTAAATTTCAAATATTGTTGTAAATTTCAATTATTATTCATGGTCGTGGGTATTTCATGTATAGTTTAAACTTGTTCAAATCAATGAAATTGGGATTAAAATCGTATTGTTGTTCAAATTCATTCCAGGTGAGTTTCAATTCTTCCATGAAAAAATGATTTCGTTTCATCCACATTTTAGTAATAGATCGATAAGCTTCCTTAGTAAATACTTTGTCCCATTTCTTACCCAATCCAACTTTAGCACCTGTTAGGCTATGGATATCTTGTTTAGTCTTGATGAGGTACAATAATCGTTTGGAGAACTTCTTGTTATTCTTTGCATATATTGAGATATTATATAAATTCCTAAACATTTCTTTTCTTATATCACTATAGTATTTACATTCAAAAATAATGTGTTGCATTGTCTCTCTACTACAGCAAGGACATAGCAAGTTCGTCTTGGATATCTTGTTTAAATTTTCCAAAGTCTTCATCACGTTCACTCTAATTTTAAATATTAGATTTAAGGTTCTGAAACCGATTCCTATTGAGGGGTAAATGTTGGTGAACTTTCTGTTCTTGGGAGGAAGGTTCTTTGGCGTATATGTTCTTTTGTGGAGGCGTTGAAATAGAAGTTTGTACATTGTTTGTCTAGTGTTTTGAGTGTATAATACATTGTTGATAATAATATACCAATTATTGGATGGAATATTAGTAAGAATATTGTTACAATCAGCACCTTTCTTAGCAGCCCTATCTGCTAATTCATTTATGCGGCTATAGATATCTTGTTTACCTGTATGACTATTAACATGCATAATTTTGATCTGATCCTTCATTTTTAAATAATTACGAATTTCTTCAACATAAGGATCTCTAGATTTTCTGAATTGGAAAAGTTGGTCATAAATACTTTTCGCATCTATGACTATTGTTCTAGGAGTGTTGTTATCTAGCAATCTAACAACTGTGTGGAGCGCTTGAACTTCACTGTTGTAGGAAGTTCCTTGTCCTAAGGTGTGACTTGAGATGGAAACATTCTGATCAGTTACAATACCGTATCCAGCAATATTATTGTTACACGATCCGTCAGTACCAATTAGTGTAGCTTTGTTCAAGAGGTTTGACATGGATGTGTTGTTACCAACATATTTGTAGTATTTGCTTTCGTCTTTGATTTTTCCAAAATCCATGCTATTGAGAATGTTGCGAATTTGGGTGACATGATTGGAATGTTTGATGTCATTATGTAATTTCACTTGTAAATTTTTAGGGTCAGGAACCCACATACTTAATCTGTTCCAATCTTTATAGAGCAGGAATTGTCTTAAACCTTTAGGGAATTTTCCATAAGGGATGAGAGTTTTTTCATGCCATTGGTCACTCGAATGCCACAATCTAATATTGGAAGATTTGTTCATGAAAATTATTCTCTTGAGATATTGAGGAATCCATGGGTCTGGTTTATACCAAGTAGGGATTGGATCATTGAGGATGTCAAAACCATGCTCCTGTTTGATTCGTTCACAAAGGAATCTTGTAGAAGATCCAAGACAAATATCATATTGTTCAAGGAACTTTCTGACTTTACACATTAGGTCCGAGTAACTCATTTCTTGAACAGAAATTAATCCAAGTCCACCTTTGTCTTGATGAGTATAAAACCACTCGAGAGCTAATTTTCTCTTGGTTCTTAATCTTTCACATATAAAGTTGCGAAAGAATTTATCAATTTGTTTCTCTAGATGGTCATTAGCAAGAGGAATTAGGTGGTACAGTGCATACGGAACAATGTCTGTGTTGATAATTTTGACAATGTTCTGTATTGGAAAATTCCAGCCAATAGAGTTAGTTCTTCTTTTAACTTCTTCAATAATTGAAGTAGTGTATTTCTTTTGTTCCTCAGTATTATTGGTAATATTATTACCAAGTATAATAATAGAATCATTACTTTTGATCGTACTTCCAGATAATGTCTTGATACTACATTCCTTATCAGAGAAGAGGTTAGTTTTGGAATGATCTAATTCCATGTGATAGCCATGAAGATAGGTTTCAATGTCATGCAAAGAATTTTCAATTTCAGGTAGTTCGTTGGAAAATGAGTTCAAATCATCAATCCATGCGCCTGTACTAATGTTCCAATAATTTGCAACACTAGCACCATTATATGTTATTTCTAAAAATTGTAAGAGAGGCTCAAGCGCAATTTTGAATGCAAGGGGAGAGAAGGTGTCGCCTTGTTTCAATCCATCTTTCACATTGAAACATTCAGATTTACCATTAGGTATAACAAACTTTGTCGTAGATTCACCTAATATTTCCAGAATTCCATCAGCAGTAATTTCATCAATCCCTAAGAATAGCAGTCCATCACGAAGCATAATTCTCGGTAATGAGTCATAAGCTTTTTTGATGTCAACAGCCAAACCATAAAAAGGTTTCTTGTCCTTTTTTGCCCAAGCAATCATATTGTAAATTGAAAGGACTCTGTGAATAGTTTCTCTGCCGTCTTCACCACCAAATTGAGCTAATGATAATCTTCCCTTTAACACTTCCTTCAATCTTTTGGTGATTAATTTAGTAGCTATTTTAAGTCCTGAGTCCATAAGGGCAATAGGTCTATAGTTAGCAGGGTTTGAGTGGTCCTTATTCTTTTTGTGAATTGGGAGAATGCTGACACTTTGCATAGATTCAGGAGTAAATCCAGTTGTAATGATATTTTCAATAATTTGAAAAATTTCCTCCTGTAATTCCTTACACATGTATTTGATAGTTTTTTGTCTTAAACCTAGTTCATTGGGTGCTGTGGATTTCAAATTCTGAATTATCCATTCTTTCTCTTCCGTGGTAATTCTACCGAGTATTTTGTCATTGCAATTATCAATTAATGGATGTTTGTACTTGAAAAACTTGGTAATGTCAATTTGATGATTTCTTCCTCTAAAGTTGAGGTTTTGTTGATATTTGTCCTTGATCACATTGGCAACTTCATTGGGGTCACTAATTTCAGTTCCTTCGATAGATAATTTGTATGGTGGTGATGACGTTTTGTAAATTTTCTTTCTCAGATGTTTAGAGTTGGTTGCATAGTTTTGTTCCCACCATTTCATCTTTCTGTTCAAAGCCTTATCATGGCTCCATTTGATATGGTTCTTGATTTTCTCTTTGACACTTGCAAGACATTTTGGAACCTGTTCTAAAGTTTTACCAATAGTGGTCAAAAGTTTGTCACAAGGATATCCGTGCTCATTTCTATCAAGTATTAACATGAGCTTCTTATATTGCTTATTATATTTGTAGATTTTAGGATCAAGTTTAGGTGGATTGACCTCCACAAATTTGTCGCCTAGTTTATCACAAATGAAAAGCCATTTGTCGTTATCAGATTCTAAATTCTTAACTTGAGATACACATTCTTTGCTAATGGCCAGCACTTCTTTCTTATTTTTGGGATCTTGAAAGTTACGCTTCTTCCGAATTAACAAAGGTGTTCGTTGACATGAGAGGTCAAGTAGAATTTTAACCATTTTGTGATCTGATATGAAGTTGGCATTCAGTACTTCTCCAGATGCAATTGGAAAATCTGTGGATATGTAATCTATTATAGACTTGGATTGTTTGTTAATAGTATAATGAAGGTGCCATGATAAATGAGGGAAAGGATAGTAATTAAGATTTCTCTTGTTAATAAGATCTAGTATGTTTTGATCAGTTCTTCTAGATTCGTTTGAGGAGTGATTCTCGGATAAAATCGCATTGTAATCACCTCCAATAATGATTTTGTAGTTAGGATATTTTTCAATTAGGTTGTCAAGAATATATGTGAATTCACATCTGTCAGCTGGTTGATTTGGAAAGTACGCAGAAATTACTAGAGTATTAATTGAATTGATTTTACATTTCACGCCAATAATTCGCGCGTTATTCTTAATGATCGGATCTAAGATGATTTCTTCAATATCTTTGAAAGTGCTTTTGTTGAGGCAAATAGATACACCACAGGAATCTCTTGGATTGTGATAATATGTAAATGAAGAATAATATATAGAGGGAAAATCTGGACCAATGTAGACGCTTTTAACTTCCTGGAGCATGATTATATCAGGAGTGATTGAGTTGAGGTAGCCTCTTAGGGCTGATAATGGTTCTGCTCTGAGACCATTAATGTTGAGGGTTAGAATAGATAATTCTGGAGCTACTGAAGTGAATCAAGTAGTTTTAGCTTTTTGTGACACTCATCAATTTCCTCTTGATATATCTTCCTCTTGGTATTATCTTTTGTACAACCAGACAGAAATGTTAGAGTAGCAATTCTATTGGTAATCATTAATTCTTCATTATTTGCTCTGATAATATTAGCCATTTCCTTAAATCCCATAGCCAATTTCTGATTCTGTCTTGCCTCAAGTTCTGCAATTCTTTTATCCATAGAAGCTTCAATTCTCTTGATTTCTTTTAGGTGATCTTGTTGCACTTTTTCAAGAGTAAAGGAAACGTCTTTCGCTGCAATTTTAGAAGATCTGCCTAAATTTTGTGAAATTTTGTGAACTGTATCAGGTTTCTTTTCCAGGAAATCTTCTAGCATTGGATAATTGAGAGCAAAATCCAATGTCCATTCATTCATTCCATATGCAGCATGGTTTACCAATCTGATGGCATTAGATAGATTGTTGAGTCTAATCAAACATATTCTCTTCTCTTGATTGATGATAAGTATGGATACAGGTTGGTCATTATTGTATTTTCTGGCAAGAGAGGATTCCGTTTGTATTCTAGCTCTAATCAAATCATTTCTTTCAGGCCATCTACCAATGATGTCAGAGTATTGTACATCCATTGCATAGTTGAATGGTATGTCGATTTTCATAGTGACTGTTTCCTCTGTTCTAGGAATAGTGATATCATATGTTTTTGTCTTACATAGATTATTTCTGGCTTTCATACTTTTGACAGTGATCACTGCTGCCATTTCTTTACCAATTCTAGCTGTAGCAATTTCAACAATGGGTTCACCAGTATCGCTTTCAATAGCATTCCTCCAATCTGCCTTGACTGTAGTTTTCCATAGTTCTCCTATTGGAATATTATGGACACGTATAATTTTGTTGGTGTCGTTTTCACATGATGAAGTGATATTGACTTCTTTAAATTTTGTACGTAATGTTTCAACTGCCTGTTCTACTTGAGCGCAATCTTCAATAGTGACAATTATGGTATTATTGAGCTTAATAATCGGATTGATGGTGACATATTTGCCACTAAGTTTGTCCTTAATTAATTCAATTACCTCATTCTCTTCAAATATTTTGCTATATCTAACAGCAATATATCTGGGAGGAGTGATTTCCTTCACTGCTATGTCATTGATGTTGAATTCTTCATTGTCTTGTTGGACATTACTACTTTTCTTGTTCTCAGATAATAGTTTGTTAATATTCTTCATTCTTTCCTTCCATAACTCCCAAACATGTTTTCTGTCTTTATGGTTTTTAAAAGCCTTTCTTTCTGTGGTGATTTCGTATTTAATGTCATCAGAGAGTATTCTGAGAGTGGCTTTTACAACATGTTGGAAATTTAAGGTCATAGGGTTGTGTGGGCTAGCAATAACAGATACAATTTCTAAAATCTGATCAGTGTCAAGAAGAGTTCTGTTTGTATCTAGTTTAGCATTATTGTGTTTGAGAAAAGTTTTACCAACAATTTCATCAACTGACATGTCTTGTATGTTGAGGTTATTAGTCAGCTCATTATCCAACAATTCAATGTTGTCTTGGTTACTCATGCTCATACTATTAGTTTTAGCGGCCAATTCTTCATCAGCTATTGGATCAATAGTTGGGTACAATCTAGTGTCAACACTAGTAGAGCAATTGTGAGTAGGGTTGAGATTATTTGTCAAATTGGGCTCATTATCTACAGATGAACTAGCAGAAGCAATGTAGTCGCTTAATGATTGAAGTGAGCTAGAGTGCTTGGGTCCATGATTGGATCCATGGTTGGGTCTTGTTTTACCGATCTTGCTGGGCATCCTAATTGAATTATTCTTCTTTTTTTTTAATTTGTATAACGAATCTGATCTTGTTGGTCTGATTAAATACCATTCAGTCAATAGCGCTTTGATCTTAATAACTGCCATCGTAATAGGGTCTTGATTACAGTTTGATCACAACGGTAACAATCTCAGTACTTATAACCGGTGGTAGTTGTACGGTACCAAATCAGTACAGTACTTCGTAGAGAGGGAGAGATAAGTTTTAAATTTAAGTTTAATGATTCGGAGATGGTTCTTTGGGTGGTGATAAAGGGTGCTCAAGGTGAACACCTAGCGGAGGTGTTGTGTTATTTTTTTTTCCTCGAGATGATCTTCGCATTTTTTGTGTATTTTTAACAATATTTATAATTTAAAAATCTTCACCAATTCATCGACCATCTTGTATCCCTGACAGTTCCGCAAGACTAGAACCAATCCTTGAATGGAGTACTCAAGGTTCCTCATTAATGCACCTACATGTAGAGAATTCACAGTCTACTCCAAGATGACACTAGCAACACAAAAAAATTGACTCGAAACATGTGGCCCAACAATCCTTTTCTTCGTGGACTTCTCTTTCTGCTCGTGGCCTTGACCTTCTACATGGTATTGCGAGTTCCGATGGAACGATTGCCCCAAGAGATGATACAAGTTCTTCTCAAGCACTCGCGTGAACGTGGATATGAAAGAATGGAGCGTGTTTTACTCGTGATTCAGAGTATGACCCATGAGATGATGAGGCTAGACAATCATCCCGATGAAATGAAACAACAACCACCACAACCACAACAAACTCCATCATCCATGAATGATTCTCTTCTCATCTCGGAAATCATTCAAAACAACAATACTCAATGCCAACAAGAATTGATCACACACATCATCACGCTCAATTATGCTACGGAATTTTACTCGAGTTTATTGTCCAATTCGGGTTCTCAGAGTGAGCACGAACAAAAGGCTTCTCGCATCGTACAAGACCTCATTACGGAATATGCCAACACCACCACAGACAAGTGCGGTACAAATCATTCCATTCCAATACTTAGTTTGGGAATTCAATTGAACTCGAGGGAAGAATTGATAAGGAAGAGGGAGCTGTGGGACCCGATGAGTGGTGAGCTTATTGAAAAAATTGAAAACCTAATGGAAGAAGAGATGGATTCATCACAACCACAACGAAACAAAACAGACTTGACACGACATTCTTCGTGTGCAAAAACCGTGGTGGAGGTTTTAATAGCAAGAGAGATTTTGCTTTCAATTTCAAAAACTTATGCGATCCCAGGTGTAGAGAAAGGTGTGAACTTTTATTTGAGTTTGAAATTAAGGGCTCATTGCTCTCGAACAAATTCCCTTATCAAAAAGTCGCACAATATTTTGAAAGATTATTCTTCAATAGTGTCAGAGGATATCAAGAATGAATTATACTCTCTATTTAAAGTGAGTGAAAAAGTCGAGATGCTTGCAGTGACACCTCAAGGCAAGAACTTGTTATTGAAACTAAACAATGATCGAATTACAAATAACAAAATAGAGGAACTATTACAGCAAATTACTCACTTGAACATTCAAATCGAACAATTGAAAAATCAAAATGAGAAGCATATTTCGAGCTCACTCGAGACAGAATCAATATTGAAAAATACCATTCGAACGAAGAATGAGGAAATTAGCATTTTGCACAAAAAATTGTTGGAAAAGGATGATAAAATTTCGAATCACAAAGACCAAATCTCAGAGCTAGAGGAGAAAGTACACGCGTTGACTGAAATTGCTGAATCACAAAAAATCACAAAATCTATTCTTGAAAAGAATTTGACACTGCTTGAAGATTATTTGCAAACCTTAAACCAAACTACCACTAGTATTATTGAAAAGAAAGATCAACAAATACAGCAAATTTTACTTGTTAAAACAATGCAAGAAGAAACAATTACAAATTTGCAAAACGATTTAAAACTTGCCGAACAACGAATATCCTCATTACACAATACCCATCAAGAAGAAATGAAAAAACAAGCAGAATTCATAGAAACTCTTCAAAAGGAAATTACTCATCTCAAACACGAGAAATCAGAACAATTCGAGCGAATTGAAACTTTGAAACAAACAACATTACGTGTAATGCTTAACGAAAAGGAAGAAATTCTTAGACAATCAGCACAGCTACAACAAACTGCCCAACACATTGCTCAAATCTCTTCCTACATGGGTCAATTCAATGAGACCATCAACGAAGAGAATGAAAAAATCAAAGGTCAACTCAAAATATTCCTCGATAAGTTGGAAAAGAAACAACAATGCCAGAAAACAACCAACGAATTACGCAAAAAGTTAAATCATATGGAACTGGAACAACGTGAATGTTTTTTCTGCTTTGAGCTTGTGTCGTGAGGACAAGACAAAACTCATTCAGGACAAACAAGTAGAAAAGTTAATCCTTAAAGTGACTTCACTTGAAAAACAAATTGAACTCTTAAGCAATGAAAAACAAGCATTAATTTTGAGAGTTGGAGAATGTTCATCGAATGTCACAGAGTTAGAAAAACTCTTCAAGGAGTGCTCAGACAAATCTGCAACACTCTCCTCCATTGTCATTGAAACCAAACTTGAACATGTCGAAGAACAAAAGAAATGTAAAAACAATGTGGAAGAATTGGAATCTAGATTAAACGAAGTGATGACTGAAATGAACAATATGCAATCGCAGAGTAGCGAAGAAAATTCACACCATATTAAGGAACTATCCGCCCTTAACGATCACCTTCAAGAATGTCAATTGAAAACACAAGGACTCATCACTGAGAATAGTAATTTAACTCTCTCCCTTCAAGAATTGACCCTTTCCGTTCATGAGCTCGAAAAACAAAATCTTGAGCTAGCTTCTGCCCATGTACGAACAATGATTCAAGAGGAAGAATCCATGTCAGAATTACGTTCTGAAAATCACACGAAGAGTATTGATGAGCATTCCAAAGACAGTGTTGAAACTCATTCCTCTCATCAGGAAGAACGACAGCCCACACCACAACCAACAGGGCTCAACATGAACACTCAAGAAGAACTTAACCATGATCTCACAAAACCTCACAAAAAGGAAGAGGAGATACCTTCTTCATCAATCACAAATGAAACACACGAAGAAGAACACGACATGGCTGAAGTTGAGCTCACCCAAACAAACTCCCTCATGTCACCATCATCCTCTCTGGAATCGCCATCTTCAACAAACCCTTAAAGAACTTTCTCAGTTTTGTCTTCTTCTTAGACCAATCAAACGCCAAGTCATAAATGTCATTCATGCTCATTCATTTATGAATCATCTTGATGAACCTCCTACGTCCATCCATTGTGTGATTGAATTTCAGAGTTCAGTCCTCAAAAGGATTTCCAAAAATCAACTCCCGTACTTGATCGCAATAAGGACTTTCCAAATAAATTCACTAGGGCGATTAATGCGACATAAGAAAAAGATCAAAAAAGAATCATTCCGAACTGAGTTGATCCTGGAACAACAAAAAAACAACAACAACAACAAGAGTGTATATCGACCTTTGACATGATGATCCTCCTCCAATCGTCCGATCTTTGGTTGACTCTCCTCACGACGTGCTGCCTTTCTCTTCTCTTGTTTTACGTTCTGAAAACACTTGTCAATCTGAGAAGAAATATTGCCAAAGTTCAAGACATTCCTGGCTATTGGCAACTCCTCAGTGAGGGTTTCATTCGAATTCCTATCCTTTCTCCTTACATTGCACATGGCAACTCGGATGTGATCATTCAACTCTTGAAACAAGAACAACTGAAACAACAACAACACAACAAGGATTCCAATTCATCCAATTCTTCCAATCATCATCATTCGAATCAATTATGTATTCGAGTTTCCACTCCTCATCGTAACAATATTCTCTTTGCCGATAAAGATTCTTGCAAAGAAGTTCTTCTCACCAAATCTTCTTCCTTTGTGAAACCAGTGGAAACATTTTATGAACCTTTTAACATCTTTTCAAAGAAGGCAACGTCTATTTTGACAGCTCCGGATGGACCTGTTTGGAAGAATCATCATGTGGTAGTCTCTCCTTCCTTTACGACAAATAATTTGAGATTGATGTGTCAAGCGGCAATTCGAGCCACAGATGCATTGTTTCACACCAAATGGGAAAAGTTATTAAAGTCTTCGCAAGAGAGCATGATTCATCATCAAACGAGTTTGGGAGAAATTAAGAAAGATGGTTTTGTGTTGGATTTGGAGGATTATTCCGATGTGACTTTGGCAGTGATTGGTGAAGCTGGTTTTGGAATTGATTTTGGAATTTTCTCGGAAACATCCAATGATGGAAAGAAATTCAGAGAGGCATTGACGAATGTGATCAAACATGATTATTATCAACGATTTTTCTTTGGAGAAGGACTTGTTCGAAAGATGTTAGCTCGTTACACTAAAACGGATCAAGCGCTTGAACTGATGAGTGAGCACTTGAATCGATACATTTCTCAGAGACAAGAAGAATTCAAGAAAGATCCAGAAAAACCATTGAATGATCTCTTGTCACAATTAGTGAAAGCAAACATGGAAGAAGAATCAAATCACAAATTGACATTGGATGAGTTGAAGAGTAATGCATATATTTTCGTCATTGCTGGACATGAAACAACGAGGTAAGTGATCACGTGGAAAACACCACGTTGTGGACCAAAATAATAATTCATTTGCATGATATTTAACATTAATTTTATATTTAAATTATGATTGAAAAATTTAGTACAACACTACAATGGCTCATGTATGAATTATCAAAGAATCAAAAAACTCAACAAAAAGCAAGAGAAGAAGCTTTAAGAATTGGTGGACCTGAATTGAGGGCGCCTAATTTCGATGACTATGCCAGCATGGATTATATTCATGCAACCATGATGGAATCTCTTCGATTGGTAAGTTCTCCAAGTTTGGTTCGACGAGTGTACATGATGTGAATTTTGCACTTTGTTTTGACCGCAATGCCATTCGTCACTTACACACTGTTAACATGATTATTCATGCAAAACCTTGTCTTGCAGCATCCTCCTGTGGTTTCCATTGTTAAGGAATGTTGTAAGACCACCACCATTGGCAAGTACAAAATTCCAAAAGGTTCTACCATTTACCTTGATGCCAAAGCTTGTCAAACCTTATCTGCCGATTTTAATAATGACACCTACAAGGGTACAGACTTTGCACCAGAACGATTCCTCGATAAGGACTTTAAACAAAAGGTTATTTCTAGTGTCAGTTGGTTCCCATTCTCTGGAGGAAACAGAAAGTGCATTGGCTATTCATTCAGTCAAATTGAGACGTGCATGATCTTGTGTCGACTTTTACAATTTTATGAATTTACATTGTTGAATGACGAAAGCAAGAAGGAAGATAAGATTGTAGATGTTCCTGGCGTTACTGCAAGACCTTCATCGAATTTGCGAGTGTTGGTTACCAGAAGAAGATGAAAATGTCCAAAGATGATCTCTCTTCGAAATGTAAATAATGTTCATAAAAAATCATTGTGCGGATGCAATGACAATTTTAACTTGAAGGTTCCAATAAATAAAAAGAGAACAACAAAACTGCTGGTGACATTCAATGATTCAATCACAAATCTAATTTCCATATTTTCACAACTCCATCATCCGAACAGGAGGCCAACTCTCCAAAAACATTCCTATTCCACATGCTACAATTAATATCTGCATCATGAGCATTCACAATCTTGGTCAATAAATTCAATTTTTGCTCAGTTCTATTCCACTCAAAGATGGCAATGGTATTGTCTCCACCAGAAGTGGCCACCAATGAAATGGCTTCTCCAGGCCTGTATGGATTCTCATACACGCACCAATCGACATGATATATCGTTCGAGTGTGAACATCAGAAATGGTCTGAATGGCTGTCATATTCATGTCAAGATAATTTCCGACCACATCCTCTCTCCACACAATGATTGATTTATCATCACCTACACTGACCATAAATTGTGGGTAATCCAGAGGAGTAGTTGAGGTCATAGTATTTGTAGTACCACTACTACTACTGGCAGTAGAATATCGAACAGTCGTTTGATTGTTCATTGTAGAACTGGGTACAAATGGTGGTTCAAAAGCAAGAGCCCAAACTGTACTGGTGTGACCTCTCAAAATTCCAACACATTTCCATTCATCTCCTCCAGCTCCACCAGAGTGTGAAAAATCATGGTGACTTGAATGGTCATCATTAAATCCTCCTTCTTTCCAAACACGAATTGTATTATCGTAGGATGCGCTAAACAATAGAGATGGCATGTTTTCTCGAGTTAATGGATGCCAAGCTACAAATTTTACATCCTGTGTATGTCCACTACACACGGAATTGCAGTCAAAATCTGAAAATCCAATCTTATCAATTGCTTCCCAAACCCAAACAGTTTTATCACGACCACAGGTTGCCAACAGTCCACAGTCAGCTCCAAATTCACTCTCTTCATCATCGTCATTCATTTCAGCACTCCAATTAGAGGAAGAAACGTCTTTGAAATTCCATGCCACCGATTTCACTTCATTTTCATGTCCTTCCAAAGTTGAGACACATTTTAATAGTTTTAAAGGACTGAATGAACCATTCTTCTTATCATCATTGTGAGGAGATTGTTTGACAAATTCCTCATCGAGTGCATTCAAATGTGATACGATTTTGTTTTTCAACAAAATCCAAATAGAACTCGTTCCATCAAAACTTGCACAAGCCAAAGCATTTCCATTGGGATGAGACCAATCCACCCGACGGATGGTTCGATTATGTTGATTTTCCAAAACATCCAAACATTTGATCATGGTCTTGTAATTTCCTCCCGAGTTTGATGATGTATTTAAAAGGCTTTGGTGATTCATACCCGGGTATGACGACGACGAAGACAATACATTCGTTGTTATTGTTCCTGTTTCTGCCTCACTCCGTACATAATAAATCCTCACCGTCTTATCCGATGAACACGTGGCCAACACATGTTTATATTGTGGATGAAAAGAAACCGACCAAACACTTTCATCATGATCGCACAGAGAGGCAATAAGTTGAAGTCGCCACAACAAATTCATTTTTTTTGCTTCAAAAGGATGGACTGTTGCCACAACAACTCCGTGTCATGGAGAAAAAACATCATTCAGAGGACTCTGTGTTTTTTCTGGAGGAGGACATTCAATACGATGACTCTTGAGAATGACTACTTGACGACTACTACTACTACTAGTTGTTGTTGTTGTTGTAGCATGTATTGTGTAGAATTGCACAGAATGTGTGTGAATGGAGAAGTGAGGAGGAAAGCATGAATGGAATTCCGTGTTTCAATCGGTGACTTGAAGAATGTACAGTTCAATTCTGGAAATTGAGATTGGCTTCACCAAGTGCTCAAGAAAACTACAACAAGAATCTACCGTGTACAGTATTAATAACCAATTCATAAATTGATTCTACAAACATTTAACCCTTTTAAAAAGAAGTCTCTTACGATTCATCAGGTAGAACAAGTATCCTCCCAAAGCTCCTCCCAAGTGGCCACTCGCACTCACGGATGAATCTCTGTTCGTGTACCAACGATAGCACTCAATGGCAATGACACCATAAAAGAAATTCCTTAATTTAAATTGGATGGGTAAAAAGAAGATGCCTACTGGAATGAAGGGATGTACTTGTGTCACAAACGCTAACAAACCAAATATGGCTCCGCTGGCTCCAATACCAGTGGTATAGTATTCATGGGGTCGATGAAGTGCAGTACTTCCAATCCATTTATCAAGTAAATAAACAGAAGACGCCACTAGACCACAGAAAATATAAGCTGGCCACAATAATCTTCTAGTCATGGGCATCATTTTTCCTAATTGACTCAATGCATACATGTTCATGAATATATGAATTAAATCAATATGTGTAAACATGCTTGTGAACATGGTGTAAATTTTGCCATGTTTGATATTGTCCAATGAAACTCCCAAATTAGCAAGAATGTCTTGTCGTGTGAGGAATAAATTAGCCAAGACAAACACAGCCACATTCAAAGCAATGATTTTTTGAATATTCGTAAATCGGAATCCACTTCCTTCTCCTCCACTTCCATAGCTACTGTATTCGTAATAGGAATATCGATGACCTCCAAATACATTTGAAATCTTTCTTTTCAATTCTTCCCAACTCATCTCAAGTTTATGTGGTATTAGAATCGTTCTTGAATTCTTGAAGAATTTAGATTTGAATAACTGTTTTTTCATGTTCCATAATACATTTGAAGAGGCTTGATAGAGACTACCAATGATTCCTCCGAGAGGATGTTCATAACTAGAATTTAATAAAAGATGATGATGATGATGGTGGTGGCTTGACTCGGGTTGATCAAGGCTTACTCCCTTCATCAAATTCAACGAACTCATCATCCTATTGGATTTTGATTGATAAATCATCTTCTTCCTATCATGATGATAAAGATCATTCATCCGAGAGAAGAATGAAAATTGATGATTAATTCCAAAATCCAACAACCGACGACGGTCCATCATCGGTGGATCAGCAATCGTTCTCATCACCACCACTTTCAACATGGATGGAGTGTTAGTGGTGCTTGTTGTTGTGCCATGAAAAAGAATTCCTCCTCTTCTCGAAAAGCTGATACCACTAAATGAAGAAGAAGAAGAAACGAGTTTCAACATTTTTTGTAAGCAATTCCTCAATTTCGAATAAATTCTTAATGATGATGAAAGGCCTTTCATCGAACAAATTGAACCGATGACTTGTCGGTGGCATTAGACCCTCAGTTCTATTGAAATTTCCTCTCTTTATTTTGATTTATTATTATTCACGTATTTATTTAGAATGGACTTGTCTCTCTTTAGAAGTTTCTTCCCATATGAACGTTATATAACTGACACCTGTCAGAATGCAAATTTACTAACGAGAAGAAGAAGAGATATGAGAATTTGATCTTGGAAATCATTGCCATAATGCTGGTCCTCACTCTCAATTGATCTGACAGTTCTTGTAGAATGTTCACGATTATGAATGCGAATACACAAATTGCGAAAGTGTTTTACTTCTTCTTCTTCATGATCTCATTGTGAGAATTTGACCATCTCATACCTTCTCCAACATCAAAAAAAAGAAATCAACGACCAGACCCCCTAGACGACGGTTGTTACAACCCAACTTTTCATTGAGTGAGTGATCAATTCATTCTCCCGACAAGCATTTCACGAATTGGAGGTCAGATCAGATTGGTGCAAGATAAGAATCAGCAAAACGTTTCGTTGCTTTTATCCGTGTTTTGGTCTCAAACAATAGCGCTGTGTGAAATAGCCATTCTCAAAGATCCTTCCACTTGACACTCTGACAAGACCTGTCACTAATCACGATTGTGTTTGCGCTGTCAACAAGCAAGCTTACAAAAAGAAGATTCCACATCTCTTTCACAAGATCAAAATAACAACAACAACATTTTGCTTCTTCCAATCGATCACAACATTCCATGTCACCTCCCTCTGAAATTCATCAATCCTCATCCATCGAATTACAAGAAGCAAATCACACCTCTGCCATCCATTCACCACAACAATCACTACCCTCACAACCATCATCACCACAACCACAACAACAACCATCTTCCACTTCTCCTCCTCGACAACATGATCATTCCATTCCATCGGCGAAAAACATCTCCGTTTTCTCCTCTCCGCTCCGAATTCGGACTTGCTTTGGTGTGGTGGAATTGTCATGGATGCGCCTTCTTTCCTTACTCTCTCTCGTGGTGAATGTGGTGGCATTTATCATCTTGTTGGCACTTATTATTTGGAGTTACGCTGCATTTCAAGATTTGGATACTTCCACCATTGAATATACTGTGATGGCAAGATTGTATCGAGAACGATTGTCCTATAGTTCGAAAACAGCTGCTCTCTATTCGGCATGCTTGGCCTCGTTGAATGTTTCGGTCGTGACACCTCCGACATCGGGAACCACATCGGGATCCGGAACCGGAACCGGAACCGGGCCTTGCCGAAAGAGATGTAGGGGTAGATCAACCGCAGAACAACTCGGAATCCAAGCCACGAATACTTCTCAACTTTCGACAACACAGGCGGCCAATTACGACTTGTACGTCTCTCAAGAGGCCTACACCTTTTACAACACCACTCTCCTCTACAATCAAACCATTTCGAAATTACTTTCGGACTTGAGTGATCACGAAATTCAAGCGCTTAATTTAACTCGACTCGATTCGATCGATTCCTCCATTCAGTTCGAAGCTCAAGCGGTCAATCTTGCACTCAAACACAACGGAACGCAAGCCCTCAAAGTTCTATTTTCAGATCCGACCTATCAGACCAAACAAGCTCAATTTTTACAACAAGTGTTGGACCCAGTTGCGTTTTATGTGAGTGACAAACAAAATTCGATTGCATTTGTGTTAAAAGTTCAGACCGTGGTGAGTTTGGTGGTGATTTTGGCAGCTGTGAGTATTGTGATTCCAGTGGTGATTGCAACGTTGGTGTGTGCTTTGAATCGAGATGCCATTCAACTTGAGAGATTGAGAAAGGCGAATGCGTTGATGGCTATTGATACCATGAGGGATCCTCAATTGAGAAAGTGTAAGTACAATTTAGTGAATGTCAAATGTGTCGAAATTTACAAAATGTGAAATGCATTTCATGTGGTTCGAATCATGGCAAAATATTGAATGTATTTCATATATGATCCTATGATCATTCTCGTGAATGATTGGTGTGATCACACTTTCCAAATGTTTCAATTTTTTTTAATATTATTTTTATTTCACAGTATTTAAGGCACATTGTGAAAAAGAATTTTCTGTTGAAAACTTTTTAGTATTGGAAAAGATTGGTCAATACAAG
>NW_025407999.1:17535-23653 GCF_008403515.1 Naegleria fowleri | reverse complement strand
ATAGAAATCAAAATGTTCCTCTATGATGATACAAAATCCACACTCTCCGATGACACTGACATTAGTGAGGCCAATTCTGAATATTCCGCCATGAGTAGTGCTTCCACAAAAAAGCCCAAAAAAGATTCTACATCCAAAAAAACCCTACACCGAAGCAGATTTAATGTCCTACGAAAAGAAAAAGTTCGAATTGGCAAAGGAAATATACAATGAATTTTTGGACATGAACGGAAGCATGACTGTCAACCTGTCAAAGAAAAAGACTGACGTTATTAAGCATAAAATTGAGGAATGTGCAAACAGCGCCTTTCCCTTGTTGGAGGATGATCTATTTGATAGTATCGAACGTGAAATTGCTCAATTAATGTTGGACACTCATCGAAGATTTAAGGAAAGTCTTGCATTCAAAAAGCAAATGAAAATTGATAATATCAATACACGAATCAAGAATGCTGCCTCACAGACAAAATAAGATGGAAAATTGAATTCAAATATTTGGTCAATCTTGTAAAGTATATTTGCTGAGTCTTGCATTCCAAAATAAACAATAATATTCTAGAAAATTACTTGAAAGACAAATCATAGCTTTCACAACAACAGCTTCTCCACACTTGTCAAAACCTGTACAATTTCTGAAAACTCTGGTCTCAATTCTGGTTCTGACTGCCAACATCTTTTCATTAACTCGATATATTCATTTGTGATTTGCACCAATTTAGGTAAAGAACAACCATTTTGATAAGGTTGAACATATTCTTTCAACCAAATTTCTTCTTCCAGTGGAGAAGAGAAGGGAATTTTCGGTCTTGATCCATTCAATACGTGCAGCAACACATTGTATTCATTCTCGACAGAGGATGCTGAATTGAATCTGTGAATTTTTGCAGACTTGTCATTAACATAGGGATTTTCTTCAAAAAACAATTCCCACATGATAATTGCAAAACTGTAGACATCGATTTTGGGAGTGTATTTTGGATTGTCATCCACCATTTCCTGTTAAAGTAAAATTGTGAATGAATTGTTGAATTAATCAAGGTTCACAAATTCATCACACATTGAATAGCAAAAAAGTTCATCACCATTAATGTTTTACATCTATCTTGTTCACACACTTACTCTCGCCATATAAAACACAGTTCCAATATGTTTGGTAGCAGCAGCACTATTTCCCATAATTTTCGAAAGTCCAAAATCACATACTCTTGCGTTATAATCTTCATCAATTAAAATATTTCCTGGTTTTAAATCTCGATGAACAATGGGTGGTTTCAAGGAATGCAAGTAAGCCATTCCATTTGCAACTCCAAGCAAAATGTTAATTTTTTGACGAAGAGTCAAAAATTCAACCCTCATTTTACATCCATAAATCAACTTGTCTAAACTTCCTTTGGGTAAATATTCCACTACAATGTATTTGTGAGATCCAGAAAGAGAAATTCCATACATTTTGACAATCGAAGAATGATTGACAACGCTCAACATGGCGGCTTCTTTTTCAAACTCTTCTCCCATATCAATGTCATCGAATTTAAGTGTTTTTAGGGCGACATCTTTGCTATTCCACTTTCCTTGATAGACCGTTCCGTTACTTCCTATATATTTGAAGAAATTCCATAATATTTTTCATAGCAGTTGCGGGTGTTAAAATATAATAGTATTAACAATTTCATAGTTACCTTCTCCGATTTTTTTCACAATTTCAATGTCCTCAATCGGAATAATTAAAGATTGATAACTCTTCTTTTGGGTTTTACCAATTGAAGGGGTGTAATCACTGCTACTTCCGATACTGTCATTAATTAACAACGGAGTTTTCATATCCGAGAAAATCACCTTCTTGTCAATAATTTTAGACTCCAAAGTCTGCTCCGCCTTAACCTTTCGTTTCAACATTTGAAGTTTCAAATAAATATTTCTCACTACTTTGATCGTAACTAGTAGAATTAATCCAAATATTAATGTTAAAAAAACTCCTGAAACTACCGCAATAGGAATGACAATTTTTAAAATGAGATCATTGGAAATTGGGACATCGTTCTTGATGCAGATATATCCATACGAAAATGGTTGCTTCAATTTATATCCATCAGGACAATCCAAAATATGAATAGTGACGTTCAATTTGTAATAATTCTCAAAAATCAAAATTGCCTCAATTTTTGTTGAACTATTCGAGAAAATGGAAAGTGACAACCCAATTATTTCGTTTCTACTTTTAGAAACATCAGAATGAATAATGGAATCATCATTTCTTGCTTTTAGTATGACTTGATCTTGTAAATAATTAATTATTTCAGTTCCATTGTAGGAAACTTTTTGAAATCTAATTTTTGGAATTACCTGACCTGGATAGATACTCCATTCGAGTGGCTGTTGTGGATACATTATTTGAGTCACATTCTCCACCTCGCTGTTGCTATCAAATTGAATCACAACTTGAAAATGGATATCCGAGAAGGGCCACCAATGAATGGCCCATAGGATAGGGCCTTATTTCCAATATTGTTTGACAAATAAATGTTATAATTGTCACTCATATCAATCTTGGTTGAGTAGATACATCCGCCAGAATACAAAGCAGTGTTGTTGTAACAGGAGTGAAATTTTCGAAGAAGTGATTGTTGACTGTCCAAAGGGGCTGAAGTTTCAAAATAGATGGCTCCTCCACGATATGCTGTATTATTCAAAAAAGTGAATCCCAAATTGGAGAAGAATGAAGAATCATGATTTTTGATATAGAGAGCTCCACCATTCTGCGTTGCATAATTGTTGATAAAATCAGCAGACTGTACAGAAACAAAACGAGTATCGAGATACATGGCTCCTCCATTCAATGCCTTGTTTCCCATAAAGTAACATTGTTCAAAGACAGTACGTTGAACACCAGAAATACTGACGGCTCCACCAAAACCTTGTTCTAAACTGTTGTAGGAAAATGAAGAAGTTACTAGTCTGATTTCTGAATCGAGCACGCCTTCAAAATTTGCAATTACTGCTCCTTTGTTGTTTTCAAAGAGTGAACCTGTGATTACCAAGTTACTGACGAGTGAGGTGGAAAGAGGGATCGTATGAAGGTTTTTGAACGTAGCAGAAACTTGTAAAAAGTATGTGGAAGAAATCCTAATGGTTGGCTTAGGGTTTTGAATGGCATTTGTGTCTACTTCTTGCTGAGGCTGTGAAAATACACACCTACTAAAAACCACGCTGTCAATTCCATCACTTTCTAAAAAAAAATTTCCATTTGTAGAAATTATGTTTGTTAGTGTGGCCGTTCTGGAATATGCTTGGTAAATTGAGGTATATCCATCGAAATTCACTCCTTTAAACTCAATGGATTGAAATCTTGTAATGACAAAACTGGAATTCACAAACTGGCTATTCACAATCGAAAATGTTTGGCTATATTGAATATCCAAAATTGTATTCACATATTGTTGAACTGACTTGTAGTTAAAATTTTGAATGGCACAATTTTGAATCGAAACTATGGCCTTCTTGTTACTTGTCAAGCCAATAAATTTCATTATACTTTCTTCAAATGTGGTTTTGAGTATATTATATAACTCAGAATGTGTAACATTACATTGCACAAATGTCACATTAAATTCCTTCTTGTAATAAGACGCCTGAACAGCCATATTATCGATTTGACACATTTCAAACTTGATTTCAAACACATTCAAGACGACAAATTGTTCGTCGCTATAAATTTTTGTTCTCAAAACGGTCAGGTTTTGAAACGAAATGCTCCTCGCTTTCAAATACGAAATCAATTCTCCATTATTACAATCAATGATCATTCGATTTTCACTATTATTTGTATTATCATACGGATACGATGCCACAATAATATCATCATACGACTCTGAGACTGCATTCTGTTTCATTCGACAAGCTGCCGAATTTCCAACATATTTTCCTTCCAATAAATAAATGATGGCCGATTTTTGTTCAATAATTTTCAATTGAAACAATTCCGATAATTTCTGAAGGGCCTGAGAGATGGAAGAACACGGATCTGATTTTTGGGTGCAATTCGGAAGAGAGGATGATGAAGAATTTGGTTGAACATACAAGATGGTAAAATTGAGTGGGTTGATGAGAGAATTTTCTGATGATGAAAGGCTTTTCGTTGTGGTGGTTGCCTGTAAAGGAAATGTTGAAGAAGAGAAAGAAAGATTTTCGGAAAGGATGAAGAATGGGGTAAAAAAGGAATGAAGAAGAAGAAGGATGAGGAATAGTGTGGAAAGCATGAAAAGAGAGTTGAACGATGACGACGTTGTTCTTGAAATTGACGATGAAATGGATTTTTCGCCCATTTTTTTTCTTTGCCGTAAAAGTGCAATCTGGAACAGGATTTTGTAACCTTTGAGAGCGCAATGAATCATTTACAGGTCGTTTGTTGTGAAGTTGGATTTCACAAGATTACAGAGTGATACCCACAAAATGAGATGGTTTCTGCTTCTGTATTTTTGTCTTCGGAATCAAAATTCCGAGCCGCTCTTTGAATAAGGAAATTTCAAAAATAGAATTATTTGATTCGAACTTTAAAAAGGTTAAAAAAAATTGAATTGACTTCAGAAATGACGCATATACTTCTGCATCAGTGGTGGATGAATCATCAAGAGAGAGATCACTCTCCCTCCACACCTCCATTAAGCTTACATCGGAATGACCATCGGATCAGAGAAAAACCACAGTTTAGAATTTTTCATGATCGACTGCGGATGTTGAATGATTTAGACCCTAATACAAATCATCATCTTCAGCAGCAAACATGTAGATTGATCGGCCCAAATGATAGTAAAAGAATGGATCAACGGAATGAAGAATCATCCTCCTCATCATTGGATTTTCATCCTGTTGTTGGAACCACAAGTTTGAATCATCATTCTCAACAACGAAATCATCATGACCTCAAGAATACATCCACCTCCGTTCCAATCACCATCCATCGTTCAAGAACACAAAATTCCTTTTTCAAATCTCATCGCCCTATTGATGATAGACAAGAAAAGGAAATAGAATCAAGACCATCCTCCTCCTCCTCTTCACCCTCTTCACCCTCTTCACACGCTTCAATGATTCATCATCATCAAGATGCTTCCGTAAGGCATCCCCGAATAAGGTTCATTCGAGTTACCTCTCCAAGTGATAATGAGGAAAATAAGATGGATTTTGAATACACATCATCACCTAAAACTCACAATTTTCATCATCGGAATAGCATTCCTTCGGAAGAAGAGCCACCCATGAAAAAGGCAAGCCACCTTCACGCAGTGGAAGAAGGAGCCACAACACATAACAAAGCAACAACTCCTTCCTCACCTCAACCTGTCAAAAAATCACACCAACAACAAGAAGATTCAAGATCGTCACACAAGAATCGCAAAAAAGAACTTCTCTCGGAGCTATTGGCTCGAAAACATTTAAGGCTCATTCACGCCACAGCAAATGGAAATTGTTTATTTAATTGTATTTCTTTGGCACTTGCTCAAAGTGAAGAGTATCACACCCAAATAAGGCAAAAATGTGTGGATTGGATTGAAAATAATTTAGACACGCCAGTGTCACAAGATGGAGGAATCAAAGTACGAGATTTAATATTTTTAAAACCTTTTCAAGAAACTATTGAGGATTACCTGGGAGAATTGAGACAAGACAAGGAATGGGCTGATTATTGCTGCCTAAATGCATTGGCTAATTTGCTAAATGTACAATTGGACGTGTATTATGTAAACATGTTGGAGGATGGAAATTGGGATGATCCGTCATCGATGGTGGTAAAATCTAAGATTAAGGTTCTGCCCGCACAATTTGTGAGGGGGAGGTGTCTCTCAACACCGACGACACCACGGTCTCAAAAAGATTCGTGTGGTCTATCATGAAGAATTGAAACATTACAACCTCCTTGTTCCACAATATCACACCTCTATGTTGTAAATTAAGAGTAACAATTCGATCACCTCAGTAAAAATGGTAAATTATGAAATTTTCGATCAATATTCGATCTCACAAGAAGTGGCCAACACGTTTTATTCTTATCCCAGGTTGTCACAAACTAGATGCTAATTTTTTGCTTCAACGAGAGCAATGCACCTAGTGAATATTGCCA
>NW_025407999.1:14608-17525 GCF_008403515.1 Naegleria fowleri | reverse complement strand
TCCCTTATAAAAACCAAACCATCCCTCTTTCTCATAAATTTCTTGAGCACATGAAATAATATTCAGTCTTTCAACAGTCTTTTTTGTCCTCAGACAAGACACCATATTGTAATCGACGTCTCAACATTTTCAATGGTTGAACAGTAAATCTCGAGAATAATTCAGCCACAATAAACATGAAAGAATCCAATATTTCTTCTGTTTGGTCAGATCCCTCTGTTACACCTTCATCTCCTAATCCGAATAATCCAAAGAAGAACTTCATCGAACGGTACGAGCCAACCAATGTGGTAACTCTTATAATTCTTTGAAGAATTTTCAAATACCATCCACGATATAAGGCACGAAAACCTTCTCTTCTAATAATGCGATTCATGCACTCAATGGAACCATTTGGATCTCTCAACTCGGGATGAGACAGCCGATGTGAGCGAGGAGCTTGCATTCTCACAAACACTGTATCAAAAGGATACGAAAAGATGTCTGTAACCAATGAGGCTCCATGATAAATTAATTGATAGGTCGGAATACTTCTCTGTGTGGCTAAATCTCCACGTTTTGCAACGAGAAATTCTCTTCTCAAATCCAATGAAACCAATACATTACGAAGCACATAGGAATGAGTCCACTTCTTAAACATTCGTGCAACAAAGCCTCTGAAGAATCCACCGAGTCCTTCAATCCGATATAATTTTGAAAATCCTTCTACATGATTCGTCGGAGCTTTACTCTTCTCCACTTCAGTAGGCTCTAATATGATTTGATAACCCACAGCTCGAAAGAGAAAATTAAACACTCGATATAATGAGAAGGAAGCTATGAGAGAAGTACCCAAAATAAGGTCAAAGGTGTTGGAAAATTCTTGCTCTGCTGATTGGAAGGATGGAGGAGTTATGGTTGCTTGTGGTGGTGGTGGTGAAACCACTTTAGCAAACACCACAGGATCGGAGGATAGAGATGAGGAGGAGGACGATAAGGTTGGTGTTGTTGAATCCATCACGGAGAGTTTGAAAAAGAATAATTAGCAAAGAATGTATTGAGCTTTTGAATCAATCAAAATAGTTGGTGCTTCTAACTGTTAGAGTGCCGTCAGCAGTGGGATGATGAAAAGAAGAATTATACCTCCGATAAGATGATGATGGAAAATTGTTGGTCAAACGGAAAAAACGAAAAGCTCGAGGATATTTTTTTGAAAACACAAATTAGTTTTTCAATTTGATTGAATCGCGAAGATGAGAATACAAAAATATGAAGAATAATGATGGAATGAATTTTAAGCCTTAATATTTGTAATTATTGTTGAATCAATGGAGAAGCGCATGGTAAGAAATATTGGTGGAATGGATGCCACCTGTCACACTTTAAAAAATGCCTAAAAAGAACAGCAGAAAGAAGTCACACAAGCTTCATCATCGTCACTTAAAAAATCCTCCTCAAAATCCTATCTCGTCAAAGTCCACTTCGGAGAACCTCTCGATCACGATACTCTTCCAGAATTCATCATTCAAGCAATGGACTTTATATTAAAACATGCCAAAGACATTGAAGGCCTTTTTCGAATTTCCGGTCATGCCGGAGACGTTTTAAAATTAAAATCAAAATTAAACTCAGGAGAAGCTATTGAGTTGAGTGAAATTGAAAATATTCATAATGTGGCATCGTTGGTGAAGATGTATTTTAGGGAATTACCAAATCCGTTGATCAGCTTTGAGTGTTATGACATGTTCATGATTGCAGATTCAATTCCAGATTTCTGCTCGAGATTGGAATGTTTGAAAAAGCTGTTGGCTTATTTGCCACCAACGAATCAAATGTAGGTGGTGTGAGATTATTGATATATTTTGCTTTCATTCAATATATGAACAATGAACTCCATGGATGGAAATATCAATTGAATATTTAATATTTGGTTATTCATATTTGGTTATTTTATATTTGGTTATTGAACATTTATGTAATGATATTTTCATTTATTAGAATATTGCAACAATTATGTTTATTTTTAAGTGAATTAGCAAAAAACAGTGAAAAGAATCGAATGAATATAGAAAATTTGGCAATTGTCTTTTCTCCAAATATTTTGAGAGCTCCAGACAGTAAACAGAAAGATCCACTTCTCGTGTCACATCCTTTTCTGGAGAGTCAAGAACCATTATCACAAAGCGAGTATGTTTTTTAGACAATTATGAAAAAATTTAATATTATTCAACATTATTATTATTATTATTTCTCACATGTGACACGAATATTCATTTTAACCATAATTCGTATTCGTCACATGTCATTTTATATACTGAACCCACAGAATTTTACAGAGCTACAAATCAGCACAAAGTATTGTCAAATCTCTCATTGAACACGTTGATTACTTTTCAATAGTAACATTATGAACTTTCAGGAATTTATGGAACACAAATCTACCAGTCAAATAAGACAACAAGGATCTGCTTCGTCCACCAATGATCCTCAAACAAGTATAAATCTCACTTCACCTATTCAAATGAAAGTTTCAGAACAAATATTTGGAACGAGCGCTCAAGAAGTGACTTCAAGTGTGAAACTATTAAGCGAAAAAATTACACAACAAATTCAAGATTCCCATCCATTCAAATAATAATTAGCATGTGTGTGAAATGGCTGTTTCAAGTATTCATTCAAATTTGCAAAATGCAATCAAATTTCATGATCAGACGACACTTTTCATCGAACCATTCTTTCATTTTCAAACCGATCTTTCGAAGAATTTTGATCTGGCAATGGAGTCCCTTATGTCTCTGGTAGTGGTGCTGGTGGTGATCATGAAAGCTCTGTTCCACAATCAAAACAAAATTATTAAATTATTAAATTATTAAAAAAAAAAATTGAAATCAATAAAAAAATATCCACACACACCTCACGCATATTCTGAGAATGCGTT
>NW_025407999.1:0-14598 GCF_008403515.1 Naegleria fowleri | reverse complement strand
GCCTTGTTGGCAGTTGGACTCGTTATTAATTACAACACTAAATATTCCACTCAGGTATTCGTCATTAGAACCATTTTCAATGCCGTCTTGTTGAGAAATAAATATTTAGGAATGAGTATCGGAAACCCACAAAGTACCATGATGGGAATTACCACTCCGGATTGGAAAGAAGTTTCATTAGAGGCTCAAACTTTCTATAATTTTGTTCGGTTTAATGCTGGAAGAAAACTTGAATCGGACGTTGCCATGAGAGAGGGTATGATATCATTGGCTCCTCCCGTTTCCTATCATAATTCTTTGAGTTTTCAATCAATTCCTGAAATTAGAAATTCAATGTTTGTTCATCTGAGAGATCGTTTCTATTTGGATCAATACTTTGGAAAGGATAAAAGAGGAAAAGTTTTGTTCTTGATTCATGGTGGAGGAGGCTTTGCTGGTAAACCTGGAGGACTTGAACTCGGAAGTATTGTTGAGCATATGCAAACGAGATTTAATAGTTCATTGACTCATATTCTCTCGGTGGGATATCGATTGATGGCTTTAACGGAAGAGGAAAAACACAAGAAGAATGAATTTGCAACAAAATTGAGTGAACAGACGGATGATGTCATTCAAGCTTATCAGTGGCTATTGAAAAAGTTTAATGCGGAGGATATTGTGCTGGTTGGAAGTTCATTTGGTGCTTCTCTTTCAGCAGAGTTTTTGAGAAGAGCTGCTGTGGAGAATCTTCCAATGCCTAAAGCTGCAGTTTTGGTTGGTGGTCCTTATGATTTAACATTGAAATTGGGCACTAGTAGCATGAATGCTAGAAATACTTTGATGAGCACCGATCGAATGATTTCGATAATGCAAAGACTTTTCAAAGAAGAGGAATCTCCACTTGTTACATGGAAGAATGTCAACAAGAGAATTCATGAAACCAATCTTTTAATTATTTATTCCAAGGATGAGGAAGTAACCAAAGACAATGAGGCTTTTATTCAAATTTTGAAGGATATCAAACATCCATCTGTGCAGGTGATTGCTGACAATATGATGATTCATTGTCATCCATTTTTCGAATACTATTTCCCAGAGGCAAAACAAGCCATGAGCAAGATGTTAGACTTTGTGGATTCTCAAAAATAAGAATTCCAGTTCTACTGATAACTGGAGAAATAAATATTGAACTAATTTATTTTAACAACTGTGGCTATTCATCCTGATCGTCCTCGTCCTCTTCTTCTTCATTGTCCTTATCACCCTCATCATCCTCTTCATCCTTATCACTCTCTTTATCCTCTCTATCCTTTTCCTCCCCTTATCTTTTCACTCTCTTCATCCTCTTCGATGTCATCTTCCCAGTCATTAGAGTCCATGAATGTGGCAGAACACAGCATATTTTCTTCGTTCTTGTCATCTTCATCCACACATGAAATGTCAACAAACTGCTTCAACCAAAAAAAACAATACTGGCAAAGTATTTCAAGTCTAGCTTCTGTGGTTTTGTTTTCAACAACTAGACACTCTTCAAAAATTTCAGATCACGAAATTCTACTCTTGTTTTCGTTGATTTCACATCACTACACCAATCAGGACAGGTTTTTGTGATTTGGAAAACACAAAAGCGTATCCATCGTCAAAATTAAATATTTGTTTCTTCATATCTATTTACAATATCCTCTTTTCCAAATTCAGTGCTAATACCATCATGTTCAAACTCAATATCCACAGTCATTGGATAACCGTTTGAGAAAAAGGCAACACCATGAGTCACCTTTTTCGTTTTCAAATTCTCGTCTAAATTCAAAATCCATTATGCACTTCCACTTGATCATTCAGAAACTAAAATTAGTCCAAAAAAATTAGTCGAAATGTCTGACAGTTCCGATGATCATGACAGGTATGGATCTTTTCGGAATCTTTGCTCGGAATAACATTGTGTACACAATAGCTCGAGCTCTGAAGGTGAATTGTGTGACCGGCTTGGTCAACTATCTGTTAGTGAAAACGTTACTTTGAGAGATGTTGTACGACAATACGGTTTAGATAATGTCGTTGGATTGATTGACGATTTGAACGAGATATTACGTGAAAACAAGTCATCAATATCAGCCAAAGCTATCGAACCAAAATTGTATATTATTAAAATTTCGAGCCTAGAAGTTCATACAGAAACAAATAATGCATACAGACCATGTTCGGGCTTCATGGTTGCTAAAGTTGGAAAAACAGAACAATTTGGTACCAAAAGATGCGATTTGATTATTGCTGGATTGAAGAAACTGGGATATGAGGCGAACCTTTTCAAAACATCACATGCACACGAACACGAATCAGAAAAAGATTACAGAGAAAAATTGGCAGTTTTCTCTGTTCCGTATGAACTGTTGAAGAAATTGGGTTTTGATTATACTTGGGGTCTTACTGAGTACGTTGTTATGAATTCCGATGGTACTTTTCCCACCCAAACCCAAAAGAATCAGGATTTGTTTATTTTTGACAAATGTAATCGACAGTTGTATACTAAGAAGGGTGACGCTATTGATACTCCGGACCTTGTTGACACTCCGGTCAATTGTGTCAATTGTGGCAAATCTGATGATATTAGCAAATATTTTAAATGTAAACAGTGTCATGAGTACCATTGCTCAGTTTGTGTCTCTTTCTGCGGCCATGTTTGTTTTTATTGTGCTGGAGATGAGTGTGCACGTTGTAAAAATAATTTTTGTAGCGAATGTGTTAAACAATTGGATGGTTGTGAGTGTTGTGTGTGTGACAGTGAGAAATGTAGAAGTTATTGCGATGATTGTGAGAAATACTTTTGTTCATCCCACAAAGGACATACATGTTAATCATGGTTTAAGATGGTTTGCTAAAGGTATTATTTATTTGGGCAATGGAGACTGGCCAGAGAATCATATTCAAGTAGCATGTGTTCTATAAAATTAAACGCATGATGAATATGATTGAAATCATATACCCAGTTCTTTTCTAATAGCAAGATATTCTTCTCGAATACAGTCTGTCACTTCATGAGCATTTGGAATAATACCCTTGTCACACACAACTGAAATACCAACTCGTCCATTAAAAGACATCAATGTGCTATTCACTCCAATGGGTTTAACGAGAGGAATGAATCCAACTCCCTGAATCAAGTCATGACCAAGCAACTTGAATGATATTTCGTCTTCAGGAGAATGAAGTCCTTGAACATTAGAAATGGTGAAAGTAGAAGAGGATGCTCCCCAATTGAGTAGTGACACGGCTAAGGATTTGGGTAATAAGGCAGTGGCTAACCATAATAAATATCTGTTGAAATAAGGTTGTGGCAAGAATTTGGCTAAATTCATATACTTGTGAATGATCGAAAAACGTTCTCGAAGTTTTAAGTGAATATCGAAAGGCAATGTTCCAAACAACACTCCCACAATATTGCCAGCTTCTTCTCTGGACTTGCTCGTTCGAATGTTCACACCCATTCCCAAACGAGAGGTACACGATTTCAGAATGTACTCTCTGGAAAGATTATTCCGAGGTTCACGATCTGAGCTCATTTTCAACCTGTATCGATCAATGACGCCACTGAATATGGTCAGAAATAGGTCATTGACTTTTCCTGTGTTGGAATTGTTTTGGCTTAATAATAGAGCCACTCGCTTAAATTCTTCAACTGTGAAATATTTGTCGGTTTCATGGGTCATGTCTGCATCATGCTTCTCGTTGGATTCATTGAACCAAATAAAAGAACAAGATACTTTTCCAACTTTTGGATTCTTTGAAGATGGCTTAAACATGGTATCACTATCGCCACTAATTCCTAAATATAATACAAGTAACAAGGTTGAAAAAACGCAAGAAACTTCAATAAAAATCCGACCACCAATGCCAGAAGTTTTCCTACGAATGGTACGTTCCTAGATATGACTATCTCTACATTATGAATGATACTTAGAGCAGAGTTCCAATTATTGTGACTTCCTTGTAACATTTTGTCGTATTTGTTTAACAGAAAATTGGTTACTTGTTCTTCATTGTCCAACAAATCGCCGACAATTATTTTCTGCAACAAGGTTCCATCTCCAATCCAGTGATGAATCTTAAAAAACAAGACAATTCCTTGAATAGTTCTCAATGACATAACATTGCCAAAGAGGCATTTTCGAGCCTGTCACGTATCGGACAGGAACAAACGGTGTCGTAAATATCTCACTTAGCATTTCACTCAAGATTTCATCTTCACTCATTCGTTGAAACTTTTCTTCACTCAATTTGCAATACTTGACATGATTTTCCATGCATACATTCTCCACACCAACATCGATGTATTCACATTCACTCACCACCAAACTTCTGAAACGTACAAAACGAGCCAATAATCTTTCCGAGAGTCGTTCTTCAAAGGCTTTCCGATTGAACTTGCAATCATTCCTATCATCATGGTTGAGGCTTCCCAAAGAAGTCCTTCCGAGAAGAACCAATCCACCCACTACGAGAGGCTCATCCGGTTGTTCTTGCATGAGCATGAGTTGTCCGAATTTTGAAAGCCTTCGTCTCGGTGTTGCATGATGAATATGAATGGAAGTGAGCGGCGGTGGTGAAGATTCAACGTTGATCGGTTCGGACATTTTTAAAAGAGTCGAACATTCGAATTCATTTCCTGAATGAAAAGAATTCTTTCAGCTGTGAATGCATTCGAGAACACTCGAAAATCAAAAGAATACGGACTTTATTCTACTACTACATCGCCTGTAGAGCATACACACACGAAAGGTACATCAATGTGCACAACTTCTTTTCGCCAAGTGTATTTCATTCACAGTAATGAAACGACGCAAATACTTTTAAGATGAGCTACAAAAGGTCATTATCCATGGTCCTTACTTTTCATGAACACTCTTGAATCTTTTTCGTGTCAAATGTCCTCGCATGGTTTTTGAATGAGTATTGCGGCATGCGTTCGGTGGATGTGTTTCATGACTTCGAGGGCTTCCGCTGTGCAAGGTCGCATTGCAGGATTAGGGTCGAGACATTTTTCAAATAATTCTACGAGTGGATGAGCGTAGTGTGCGCTGGCGTTGAGCGATTTCCCTTTCGTGTTGAATAATGTGAAATAAGGATTGGTCTTTAGATTTTCTTGCCATATTCTCACAAAATCATCCTCTGAAGAAGAAGAAACTTGAAAGTTGACCTTCTTTTGCTTAAAATTTCAAAAGTGAATAAAACATGCTGTACACATCAATTCCGGCATGTGAGGGTTGTCCTTCATGGTGCTCGGGGGTAGATATCGCAAAGTTCCTCCCAATATTGCTTGTCCTTGTTTGACAGAAAAACCAAAATCTGCTAACCTAACACCTTCATGGGAAATTAATATATTTTGGGGCTTAATATCGCTATGAACATAACCTTTCATGTGAACACATTCTAAAGCTTCCAATAAATCAATACACGTCTTCAAATATTTGAGCGGTCTCATGTACTTGACTTTCTTGCCTTTAGTGCTCACAAAACTTATTTGCTGAGTGAACATATCGCCAAATTTACAGTATTCAAGAATGACAACGTGTGACTGCATCTTTTTTGGAGGCATCGTCAATTTCTTCGTATGAATAATGATCCAACATTTTGACAACACTTCGATGTTGGAACAACTTTAAACACTCGACTTCTCTTTCGTAATCTCTGAAGGCACCGTCTTTGTATTTTTTCATCACACAAACTTCGTTGTTTTCCTTATTGGTGGCCAAAAGTACCACTGCCGAAGCTCCATCGCTAAGTCTGTTCAAGATTTCGTATTGTACTTTCTTTTCTCTCCTTCTTCTACGTCTTTTTTGTTTTCTTAACAAATAAATTCGTGAAAGGTTTGATGATTGCTTTCCACGATCTAGATTTTCGTCCTGATGTCTCAGAATTGATGGAGTCTGATCTTGTTCTTGTGTTAATATCATCATTGTAATCAATTGCTGGAACAACAATGTTGGCTTTGGTGGCTACTTGTGGTTTGGGTTTTCTTGAAGGCATTAACTCAGCTCGTTCATTGTCATGATCAGACAATTTTTCTTGACAGATTGTAAAAATCTGTAACACATCAGAAATGCTTGGCCTGTCTTGTTCATGAGGAGACAAACAATCTAAGGCAATATTTAGAATCTTCTTCAAGACCACTTCCAATTGAACGTCAATTGAGTCACTGTGCAAACCTTCAGGGTTTAACGCTCTATATACTCTGTCTTTAATATTTTGCATTTCATTCTTCCAATCGTCGATATCGAGTAACTTTGGATCAATTTCCTCCTTAAACAGTACACCAAGAATCATTGTTCCTAGCATGTGAATGTCATTAGATGTGGAGAATGGTTCATTGTCATTCTCAAATGCTTGTCTTGAAAAATATGTGACATGTTCGTCGTTTAAAGTGTCTCTAATAGTTTCAAGACCAAAACTTGGTATTTGTAGAATAATCTCTGCATTAAGGATTTGTTGCAGATCATTCGCAAGCACTAGAACATTCTTTGGTAGGATACTGTTGTGACTAATATTACATGAGTGCAGTTCACTCAAAGCTTTGCATATGGAGAGAAATGTTTTGACCGTAAACTGCAAGAGATGTCATTCACAAATTCAATTTCACTGATTTAAATATTTTAAAATATCTCTTACCTTCAAACGTTCTTCTTTGTTTATCAAAATATCCTTACTGAACAAGACTCGCTCCAAATTGAAAACTTCTCCTGTCCACCCTTGCAACAATTCGGTTTTTTTGTTCAGCTTTACATTATTTCGGCAAGCAGTTGAAAAATAGAGATGAGAGGTCCGCCCTGCATCACACGTCCTTTCATATATTCCATCAATTTGAAGGTTTTCCTCCGACCTTAAACTTGCTTGAAGATAATTCAATAGTTGTTGTTCATAATACTTAATTTGTCCTCCCGAAAGAATGGACTGAGAAAAAAACAAAGCAATTTCTCTCCAAAGAAGAGAGGTCGGAAAATACTGGAACATGAATATTTGTTGGATAGGAATCTTGATACAGTAATTGCAAATCAACGGAATCTAGAGTCGTTGAGGAAGAAGAGGAATCACTTCCGATATGATTGCTCACCAACTTTTGAAGTAGCAATTCATAACTTTGAATTACTTGGGTCATGATGAATCTTGTTTTTCGTCACGATAGAGGACACTATCCAATAATCTTGAGAGAGATATTTTGGAAAATGTTGTATGCGGCTTTGATGTCAGGTATTTTTTTGATTTCAGGTCGTACACGAAATGGCGCACAAAGTTTCTAAATACTCAATTTGTGAACTTTCTCGTTCATCATCAAGTTCAAAATCTGACTTGTTGAAAAAACAAAAATCTAAATATCATGATGAACAAGTCTTTGAAAAACATTAAAGAAGGATTCTTTTTTTCGAAGACAGCAGGATGTGGCCACTAAATTACCATTTAATTTCATGGTAATTCTTGTACAACTTTCCATAATCCAGAGAGGCAGTAAGAATCGGATGCAGGATTCGATAAGCACCGTCACTGATGTTCAATGGAGGTTCCATAAAGGTCTCAATAGCCGATGATATCCATCCGGTGTCAGCTGAATTCATCAATATGCCCTTCTTGGCATAATAGGAAGCAGCACTTCGTGTGAGCATGTTCAATGCTGCTTTCGACATGTTTGTATGGATGTGAGAATCGGTTTTACCTTCCACGTTAAAGATACCCTCATGAGAGACCACGTTTACAATATATGACAAATGTTTGCCGGTCAATAAATCATCCATATCATAGGTACAATGACTCTCGTCAACATTTGGTTGCATAATTTCCATTAATTGAGCCACAAGAATTGTTGGAGCAATATTATTGATCATTTGAGTCTCTAACAATTCGACAGTGTCTACGTCTGGTAACTTGTATGTCCATGAGTGGTGAGTTCTATTATCCTGCTGCTCTCCAAACTCGTCAGTTTCTCCAGGTGGAAACATTTTGTCTAAATTTGAATCGAAATCCTCCTTAGTAAGATTGTACTTTTCAGTCACATCTAAACAATGTTGCCTGAGGGTTCTTTCGTCCTTGTACACTACGACTTTAGAATTGTCATTTCTCAAGACCAGTTGAGAAGATTCACTTCCATGATTAAATGATGTCGCAGAGTCTTCCTTGTTGTCAACTTTGATATCACCCAAATACTTTTCATCCAAGTACTCCTTTTCTTTTGAAAGCAAGTTTTCATAATATTTGAGGGTCTTCTAACAGTTTGAGCAGCACTGGTAAAAGTATTGATGATTGGAAATAACAAAATCAATGTTAGTTACAGTTGAGAAGTGTTGATACTTACTTGTTAATTAAATAATCCACATGCTTAAAATTGTTTCTAATATAAGCACAGAATGACATGATAGACGCGCCATCTTTGAGGTTCAAAGGGTAGATGAATAATCTTGATTTCCATTCTTCATAGTCAGAATATTCTGAAAATTTCTTGTGAGCATCGTGGACAAATCGAGTAGTGACAATGACTGTGGCCCCATTTTCCAAAAGAGTTTTCGTAACCATGAAACCGATTTTAATGCGCCCTCCTGTCACTATTGCAACTTTGCCAGTTAAATCTCTCTTCAACTTTTTCATGTTGGAATTAAAGCTTCTACATGTGCTGCACATATTAAACTTGGAATTATCATCATCAAGATCCAAGTCGCTCGAATGTCGATAAAAACCACAACAATAACATTTCCAAAAATTATATTTTCCTATGAAATGTTGATCCAATATTGCCATTCGATAGTGTGATGATTAGGATTGCAAAAAGGTTAAATGATCCATTCATATGACAGTAACCCGTATTTGCAAATAAGTTCTGCATACATACCTCTCAAATGTGAATCAAAATAGTAATCTGTAAAGAAAATACTAGCATCGTTCATATATAATTCTCTAACACTCAAACAAAAGTAGTGTATATCTTCACTAGTCACTCTTCTTACAAAGCCATCAAACTCTTCAGTTTCTGGATATTCAATTTTTTCTAAGTCATAATCATCAAAATCAACATCCAACCACATTCCAGAGTAGTAGCTCTCCCATCCAATTGCCAAGAAGTTCTTGACGCCAATCCTTCTAATAGTCACAATATGTCTATACGACAAACTTATGTTGTTGAAAATGGAGTAAAGTCCTTCTAAATCATCTCTGTCAGTTCCTTCTCCATATAAACATTCACTTTCGTCAATTATACCAGACTCAATTTTTTCTTGTATACTCTCAACCTTTTTGAGCAATCATGGAAATGATCAAGAGGATGGGTGTTGGTGAACCAAGTTGTGTAACCGCGTTTGCCATATTTGTAGGCCCGACTGGTATACATCCCTTTTCCTTTGTGTTCAAAGGAAACAAAGTTATGCAATGTGGAAATACTGTTAATACCTTCTCTCACTGTGTACACATTAGTACCGTCATAGCAGAAGCGACAACAATCAATGTCAAAGAATGTCATCAATTCCTCGATTGTATCAACACGTCTCAAAATGAATTGTGCAATATTGGATGATTCTTTTCCATGAATGTTCAAACAACCGTTATTCTTCACAACAGCGTATTCATGGCCTTCGTTCTTTGCCAACTTTTCAAATTCAAATAAAATTCTCCTCAATGAAAAGTGACACTTTTCTGGTGTTTCACCATTCTGAATGCAGAAAATGTCTACATCCGAAGTACTATCCACGAATAAAACGGGTCTCCTTTCTCAAGCATTTCAAAACGAAACCTCCAGCAACAATGAATTGTTCCTAATCATTTGTACAACATCATGCCCATATCGAAAGGCGATGTTTGTTACATGTATCAGAGTTTGAACCTACCTTATTGGAAGCGTTATGTCTCCACAAACAATCAAGTAAAATCCGAATCATATCACTGCAATTCTCTTCCACCTTAACTTTAAATTCATTCATATTTTTGACACCGAAATTCTTCCATCTCAACAAATTCATCTTATGGAAAGGGCTGTCTTTGCGAATGACTGTTCCTTCCTCGATATCTTCTTGTGAAAAATCTTGAAAGAGATTGATTAGAACGTTTCTTCTTTGTGAAAATTTGTTGGGCAAAATTAATGACGGATCATCACGCATAATATCTACTGGTTCAAAGGCAATTACATTTTCCATCCCTTTAACTATTTCTCTCCCATTTCCAACAATTTCTTTCTTCAGTTCATTATAAGTCATTGATGGGGATATCAATGGTTTAAATAAACTTGACAAGTATTTGTACTGAGTACATCTGCTATTGAGATATTCCAAACGAATGAAATCTAAACTATAAGATCTCAATTCCAAATAGACAGAATATATCCATTTGCAAGTGAGTGCCAAATTAAAAGTGGTATCCTTCTCTGCAAATAATAATATCAACGAAACACCCATGTCAGAGATGTTACCAAAAGAACCAGCCTTTTCCAAATCTCCTTTAAAATCACGCAGCACTACACACGAGTGATAAGTTTTCTTCTTCTTTTTAGGTCGAGTGTTTTCATTCATATGACTGGAAGCTTCGGAATCATCTTGATTCTCCGATGAGGATTCATCATCATCATCTTGCAGTATCATTTTGTCAGCTTCATCGTGATCTTTCTCTTCCATTTCTTCCTCGTCTTCAATTTGATCTTCCGCATCACCGCTGTCCTCATCTTCCATGAGATGTTCCTTCTTCTTGTTTCCAGCCATTTTTTCCTCTAAATTATGGAGCCGAACAATTTACAACGCCAAACGTCTTTGACGAATCAAATTGAGCAATTCGTCGTTAACCATTCGTTCGTTAATTGATAAAGTGAATTAGTAAATATTGACAGTTCATTGTTGCACGACAGCTGTTTTGTTGTTGTTGTTGGGATTTATCAATCTCCTGAAGATGTCATTGACAAATCATTATAAAGGTCATACAAAAAAGCGCCAACTTAATTACAGGTTTGAAAAGGCTCATCCTACATCGGAGGTATCACGAACCTATCAATTAGATTTATTGTGCTCACTTTTTTCGTTGTACATACAACTCCCATAATTTATTGTTTCATCATCCCATCATTCACTCATTATTTATTGAATTGAATATCACAATTTATTGATTCCTATGCAAGAAAATCACGAATACAATTCGGGTCAAAAGTGGCACCTGGGGTCGCTGCTAAAAAGATGATCCCGACACCATTGGGTCAAATCAACAAAGGAGGAAGTAAGGGTTCTATTGGCAATAACATTCATCATCACCAGGGAGGAGCATCAGGTTTAAAATTAGAGCGAATTATCGGAAGTACTGTCTATAATCAACATTCATTCCAATTACACCCTTCAGCCATTCCAATGTCGGGAGCCCTTCCTTTAATGATTGGAGGTCACAGTATGAATTCTGAAATTGTGGCCTATTTGGCAGGAACCTTTGTCGTTCTTTACAACATTAAGAGAAGTAAGCAAGTGAAATATTTAGAGCACCCAACGTCGAACAAACCCTTCAGTTGCATTGCATTTTCAAAGGATGGTCAATATTTAGCAGCCGGTGAGAGAGGCCCCAAACCATCCATTGCTGTTTGGGATTTGCATCAAATATTTTCTCCTTCAATTAACAACAAGGAGAACAATAATGACACGAATGTGACATTAGAAAAACCAAAAATCACTTTTGATGTGAAGAGTAAGGAAAAGGTCACGAACATGAGATTAAGCAAATTTGTTTTTCCAAAGATTCCAAAATGCTCATAAGTTTAGGTGCTGAAAATGAATTGAAAATCTGGGACCTTGTTCCTGCCTCTGGTCAATCATCACCTAGTGTCGGAAAGGGAGAATTGAAATTTTCAAAAAATGTGGACGAAACCAACGATATTGCTTTGGCTCCTAATGATGACAATGGTTTCATAACGGTGGGAAAAGGTTTCGTGAGATTTTGGTCCTATGCAAGAACAGCAAAATCGTCCCTCATCTCGGTCCGATCAGTTTTATGTAACCTCGATGTGTGGAAGCAAGCAAATTTTGTTAGTATTGAATCAAGAGGAAAGTAAGTTTCGTGATGATTGTGAACTAGTCGTTTGTCATCAACATTTTTCTTTTGATCCATATTGAATATGTTCTTTTGATAGGAATGAACACTCGGAAGTGTATGCAATTACTGAAGACGGAATTCTTTGTAAAATAGACCCAAAATGCAAGGAACTACAAAGCTGGGTAAACACCAAAGTCCAAAAAGCCTTCTCCATGTCAGTCTCCGATAAATACATTGCCACTGCAAGCGCGAAAGGAGTGGTTCGATTGTTTGAAACCAAAACTCTGCAATTCAAGAAGACCCTTCCCGAACCACCACCATCCACCAGTCACATTACCATGAAAAGTGTCAATAATATCAACAATAGGTACGTATGAATGATCAAGCATGATGATTGAACCATTTAAATCTATTCTTGCATTCTTTGTTGATCATTCAAATAGCTATGTCAAGCCTGCTGTATCGGAGGACTTCATACCTCCAAGTGCACTTGCTTGCGGCATTTTCGGTGAAAAGGTTGCTGTCATGTATGACGATAGGAGTTTATTTGTGTGGGATATTTCGAATCTGTCCTTAATATCCAAATATAGGTCGTTCATCAGTCACTCTGGCTGTGTTTGGGATCTTGATGTTCTTCCTGTCAATACAAAATCAAGTCTTCCACCAGGGACATTTGCCACTTGCTCCTCTGATAATACTATCAGATTTTGGAATATTGACTCGGATCAAGAAGAGAATATTCGTTCTTCGGTTGCTGGCAAAAGTGCCTTCTGTAAGGAGCTTCTTGCTGTGTTGCACATTCCTCCCAGTGTTAAGAATGCTGACGGTGGTATTCGAAGTATCAGTTTTTCTCCAGATGGATCTGCAATTATTTCGGGTGACAAGCAAGGACATGTAAGAGTCCATGATGTGTTCAATTTTGACCCAATATACACGGAGTTTGCACACGAGTCTGAAGTTCTATGCTTGGACAGCCATCAACTACCAAACGGAGATATCATTTTTGGCTCTGGCAGCCGTGACCGTATGATTCACCTTTACAAAATGAGCCATAGAAATGTGGATGTTGTACAAACCTTAGATGACCATAGCTCCTCTGTTACTTCCCTTAAATTTAGCTCCACTACCACAAAAGACGGTGAAGTTCTCAAACTAGTCAGTATTGGAGCAGAGAAATCTGTGGTATTCAGAAGGGTTGAGGATGTTGCTAGTAAGAAGAGCGTTCGAGTTGTACGATATCAACAAACTCCATCACCTTTTTCTGTATTTGATTTGGATGTTGACATTACTGGAAAATGGGCAGTAACAGCTGGACAAGGAAAGAGAATTAACGTGTATGATATTGAATCTGGAAAATGCAAACAATATATCGAGACAAAAGACAACAAACCTGTCAAGACAGGAGTTGATAATGCAGATCCATTGAAGGTTAAACTATGCCCTGCTGGTATTATTGCTGTCACAAGTGCTTCAGACAAACATTTGAGAGTGTATTCCTTCTATCGCAGAATGCTTATTTCTAGAGTGAAAGGACATGCTGATGTTATCACCTCAATATCTTTTACGCACGATCTCAAGAGATTAATTACTACATCGGCAGATGGTTGCATTTTTATTTGGTCCATTGGCACTAATTTAACCAAACAAATGATGGAGAGAATGGATGAATTAGAAAACTAAAACGAGCATCATCCATGATGAACAGCCCAGTTCCATCCGCTCATCACATGCAACCTTCTCAACAACCACAACCTCCTACACCCAAGTCGAGCGATCATGATATCAAAAACGTACCCATTGCTTTTTCACAGCTTCCTCCACCTCCATCTGCAAGAGGTTTACCATCTTCAGAACTCGTAAAGTCTTTGAGCAAACAGCTCTTTGATTTGGATCAAAAGACACTTCAGAACCACATGAAGAGAATGAACAACACTCCAATAAGGCCACTCCATCTTCACAGCCCATCTTACGAGACACGTTGCTACCTCAATGGGCTAAGGGTGCAAGTGCTTCCCCAAAACCTACAGACAAGAAGGATGACGAAGATAAACCGCTGTCGAAATGGGCAGAACGAGTGGTCGAGAAGGATAACTTTAAACTCATTGCTAATGTTGAGGATGTAGATCGGTCTCTCATATCCACAAGAGAGTGCCTACTCCTTCTGACGGCAATGATGATGATCTTGTGAACTCTGACGAAATGCTCCATCAAGATCAAGGCGCACTTCTTGACAAGCACAAAAACCTTATTGAAGATCTGAGCGATGGTGAAGATTCGAATGATGAAGATAACATTATCATGTTTCCTTCATCTGAAAATAGTTCTGATACTAGTTTTCAAGTGGCTGAAAATGATCACACAGACTTTGTTCAGGATCAACCTTCCGAAGAAAGAATGAAATCAGTCTTTTGGCTGACAATTTGAGCATGATACCCAATAATGGTGAATCGATTCAGGTAGGAGATTTGGAAGCAGTGAGTGACAGTGACGACGAAAGTGACGATGAAAGTGAGGTATCTCGAATGATTTCCAAAAATGGAAGATGATCTTGCCAAACCGGTGACGATCCCATCTATCCTACGTAGTAGCATT
>NW_025407998.1:722494-723063 GCF_008403515.1 Naegleria fowleri | reverse complement strand
GTCCACTTTGTCTTGATGAGTATAAAACCACTGAGAGCTAATTTTCTCTTGGTTCTTAATCTTTCACATATAAAGTTGCGAAAGAATTTATCAATTTGTTTCTCTAGATGGTCATTAGCAAGAGGAATTAGGTGGTACAGTGCATACGGAACAATGTCTGTGTTGATAATTTTGACAATGTTCTGTATTGGAAAATTCCAGCCAATAGAGTTAGTTCTTCTTTTAACTTCTTCAATAATTGAAGTAGTGTATTTCTTTTGTTCCTCAGTATTATTGGTAATATTATTACCAAGTATAATAATAGAATCATTACTTTTGATCGTACTTCCAGATAATGTCTTGATACTACATTCCTTATCAGAGAAGAGGTTAGTTTTGGAATGATCTAATTCCATGTGATAGCCATGAAGATAGGT
Organism: Naegleria fowleri; assembly: GCF_008403515.1. NCBI lineage: Eukaryota > Heterolobosea > Eutetramitea > Acrasida > Naegleriidae > Naegleria > Naegleria fowleri. The sequence goes on along the minus strand of NW_025407998.1, from coordinate 722,647 downwards.
TTCAATGTCATGCAAAGAATTTTCAATTTCAGGTAGTTCGTTGGAAAATGAGTTCAAATCATCAATCCATGCGCCTGTACTAATGTTCCAATAATTTGCAACACTAGCACCATTATATGTTATTTCTAAAAATTGTAAGAGAGGCTCAAGCGC
>NW_025407998.1:721947-722484 GCF_008403515.1 Naegleria fowleri | reverse complement strand
CTGTAATTCCTTACACATGTATTTGATAGTTTTTTTTCTTAAACCTAGTTCATTGGGTGCTGTGGATTTCAAATTCTGAATTATCCATTCTTTCTCTTCCGTGGTAATTCTACCGAGTATTTTGTCATTGCAATTATCAATTAATGGATGTTTGTACTTGAAAAACTTGGTAATGTCAATTTGATGATTTCTTCCTCTAAAGTTGAGGTTTTGTTGATATTTGTCCTTGATCACATTGGCAACTTCATTGGGGTCACTAATTTCAGTTCCTTCGATAGATAATTTGTATGGTGGTGATGACGTTTTGTAAATTTTCTTTCTCAGATGTTTAGAGTTGGTTGCATAGTTTTGTTCCCACCATTTCATCTTTCTGTTCAAAGCCTTATCATGGCTCCATTTGATATGGTTCTTGATTTTCTCTTTGACACTTGCAAGACATTTTGGAACCTGTTCTAAAGTTTTACCAATAGTGGTCAAAAGTTTGTCACAAGGATATCCGTGCTCATTTCTATCAAGTATTAACATGAGCTTCTTATA
>NW_025407998.1:716608-721937 GCF_008403515.1 Naegleria fowleri | reverse complement strand
AATAATGATTTTGTAGTTAGGATATTTTTCAATTAGGTTGTCAAGAATATATGTGAATTCACATCTGTCAGCTGGTTGATTTGGAAAGTACGCAGAAATTACTAGAGTATTAATTGAATTGATTTTACATTTCACGCCAATAATTCGCGCGTTATTCTTAATGATCGGATCTAAGATGATTTCTTCAATATCTTTGAAAGTGCTTTTGTTGAGGCAAATAGATACACCACAGGAATCTCTTGGATTGTGATAATATGTAAATGAAGAATAATATATAGAGGGAAAATCTGGACCAATGTAGACGCTTTTAACTTCCTGGAGCATGATTATATCAGGAGTGATTGAGTTGAGGTAGCCTCTTAGGGCTGATAATGGTTCTGCTCTGAGACCATTAATGTTGAGGGTTAGAATAGATAATTCTGGAGCTACTGAAGTGAATCAAGTAGTTTTAGCTTTTTGTGACACTCATCAATTTCCTCTTGATATATCTTCCTCTTGGTATTATCTTTTGTACAACCAGACAGAAATGTTAGAGTAGCAATTCTATTGGTAATCATTAATTCTTCATTATTTGCTCTGATAATATTAGCCATTTCCTTAAATCCCATAGCCAATTTCTGATTCTGTCTTGCCTCAAGTTCTGCAATTCTTTTATCCATAGAAGCTTCAATTCTCTTGATTTCTTTTAGGTGATCTTGTTGCACTTTTTCAAGAGTAAAGGAAACGTCTTTCGCTGCAATTTTAGAAGATCTGCCTAAATTTTGTGAAATTTTGTGAACTGTATCAGGTTTCTTTTCCAGGAAATCTTCTAGCATTGGATAATTGAGAGCAAAATCCAATGTCCATTCATTCATTCCATATGCAGCATGGTTTACCAATCTGATGGCATTAGATAGATTGTTGAGTCTAATCAAACATATTCTCTTCTCTTGATTGATGATAAGTATGGATACAGGTTGGTCATTATTGTATTTTCTGGCAAGAGAGGATTCCGTTTGTATTCTAGCTCTAATCAAATCATTTCTTTCAGGCCATCTACCAATGATGTCAGAGTATTGTACATCCATTGCATAGTTGAATGGTATGTCGATTTTCATAGTGACTGTTTCCTCTGTTCTAGGAATAGTGATATCATATGTTTTTGTCTTACATAGATTATTTCTGGCTTTCATACTTTTGACAGTGATCACTGCTGCCATTTCTTTACCAATTCTAGCTGTAGCAATTTCAACAATGGGTTCACCAGTATCGCTTTCAATAGCATTCCTCCAATCTGCCTTGACTGTAGTTTTCCATAGTTCTCCTATTGGAATATTATGGACACGTATAATTTTGTTGGTGTCGTTTTCACATGATGAAGTGATATTGACTTCTTTAAATTTTGTACGTAATGTTTCAACTGCCTGTTCTACTTGAGCGCAATCTTCAATAGTGACAATTATGGTATTATTGAGCTTAATAATCGGATTGATGGTGACATATTTGCCACTAAGTTTGTCCTTAATTAATTCAATTACCTCATTCTCTTCAAATATTTTGCTATATCTAACAGCAATATATCTGGGAGGAGTGATTTCCTTCACTGCTATGTCATTGATGTTGAATTCTTCATTGTCTTGTTGGACATTACTACTTTTCTTGTTCTCAGATAATAGTTTGTTAATATTCTTCATTCTTTCCTTCCATAACTCCCAAACATGTTTTCTGTCTTTATGGTTTTTAAAAGCCTTTCTTTCTGTGGTGATTTCGTATTTAATGTCATCAGAGAGTATTCTGAGAGTGGCTTTTACAACATGTTGGAAATTTAAGGTCATAGGGTTGTGTGGGCTAGCAATAACAGATACAATTTCTAAAATCTGATCAGTGTCAAGAAGAGTTCTGTTTGTATCTAGTTTAGCATTATTGTGTTTGAGAAAAGTTTTACCAACAATTTCATCAACTGACATGTCTTGTATGTTGAGGTTATTAGTCAGCTCATTATCCAACAATTCAATGTTGTCTTGGTTACTCATGCTCATACTATTAGTTTTAGCGGCCAATTCTTCATCAGCTATTGGATCAATAGTTGGGTACAATCTAGTGTCAACACTAGTAGAGCAATTGTGAGTAGGGTTGAGATTATTTGTCAAATTGGGCTCATTATCTACAGATGAACTAGCAGAAGCAATGTAGTCGCTTAATGATTGAAGTGAGCTAGAGTGCTTGGGTCCATGATTGGATCCATGGTTGGGTCTTGTTTTACCGATCTTGCTGGGCATCCTAATTGAATTATTCTTCTTTTTTTTAATTTGTATAACGAATCTGATCTTGTTGGTCTGATTAAATACCATTCAGTCAATAGCGCTTTGATCTTAATAACTGCCATCGTAATAGGGTCTTGATTACAGTTTGATCACAACGGTAACAATCTCAGTACTTATAACCGGTGGTAGTTGTACGGTACCAAATCAGTACAGTACTTCGTAGAGAGGAGAGATAAGTTTTAAATTTAAGTTTAATGATTCGGAGATGGTTCTTTGGGTGGTGATAAAGGGTGCTCAAGGTGAACACCTAGCGGAGGTGTTGTGTTATTTTTTTCCTCGAGATGATCTTCGCATTTTTGTGTATTTTTAACAATATTTATAATTTAAAAATCTTCACCAATTCATCGACCATCTTGTATCCCTGACAGTTCCGCAAGACTAGAACCAATCCTTGAATGGAGTACTCAAGGTTCCTCATTAATGCACCTACATGTAGAGAATTCACAGTCTACTCCAAGATGACACTAGCAACACAAAAAATTGACTCGAAACATGTGGCCCAACAATCCTTTTCTTCGTGGACTTCTCTTTCTGCTCGTGGCCTTGACCTTCTACATGGTATTGCGAGTTCCGATGGAACGATTGCCCCAAGAGATGATACAAGTTCTTCTCAAGCACTCGCGTGAACGTGGATATGAAAGAATGGAGCGTGTTTTACTCGTGATTCAGAGTATGACCCATGAGATGATGAGGCTAGACAATCATCCCGATGAAATGAAACAACAACCACCACAACCACAACAAACTCCATCATCCATGAATGATTCTCTTCTCATCTCGGAAATCATTCAAAACAACAATACTCAATGCCAACAAGAATTGATCACACACATCATCACGCTCAATTATGCTACGGAATTTTACTCGAGTTTATTGTCCAATTCGGGTTCTCAGAGTGAGCACGAACAAAAGGCTTCTCGCATCGTACAAGACCTCATTACGGAATATGCCAACACCACCACAGACAAGTGCGGTACAAATCATTCCATTCCAATACTTAGTTTGGGAATTCAATTGAACTCGAGGAAGAATTGATAAGGAAGAGGGAGCTGTGGGACCCGATGAGTGGTGAGCTTATTGAAAAAATTGAAAACCTAATGGAAGAAGAGATGGATTCATCACAACCACAACGAAACAAAACAGACTTGACACGACATTCTTCGTGTGCAAAAACCGTGGTGGAGGTTTTAATAGCAAGAGAGATTTTGCTTTCAATTTCAAAAACTTATGCGATCCCAGGTGTAGAGAAAGGTGTGAACTTTTATTTGAGTTTGAAATTAAGGGCTCATTGCTCTCGAACAAATTCCCTTATCAAAAAGTCGCACAATATTTTGAAAGATTATTCTTCAATAGTGTCAGAGGATATCAAGAATGAATTATACTCTCTATTTAAAGTGAGTGAAAAGTCGAGATGCTTGCAGTGACACCTCAAGGCAAGAACTTGTTATTGAAACTAAACAATGATCGAATTACAAATAACAAAATAGAGGAACTATTACAGCAAATTACTCACTTGAACATTCAAATCGAACAATTGAAAAATCAAAATGAGAAGCATATTTCGAGCTCACTCGAGACAGAATCAATATTGAAAAATACCATTCGAACGAAGAATGAGGAAATTAGCATTTTGCACAAAAATTGTTGGAAAAGGATGATAAAATTTCGAATCACAAAGACCAAATCTCAGAGCTAGAGGAGAAAGTACACGCGTTGACTGAAATTGCTGAATCACAAAAATCACAAAATCTATTCTTGAAAAGAATTTGACACTGCTTGAAGATTATTTGCAAACCTTAAACCAAACTACCACTAGTATTATTGAAAAGAAAGATCAACAAATACAGCAAATTTTACTTGTTAAAACAATGCAAGAAGAAACAATTACAAATTTGCAAAACGATTTAAAACTTGCCGAACAACGAATATCCTCATTACACAATACCCATCAAGAAGAAATGAAAAAACAAGCAGAATTCATAGAAACTCTTCAAAAGGAAATTACTCATCTCAAACACGAGAAATCAGAACAATTCGAGCGAATTGAAACTTTGAAACAAACAACATTACGTGTAATGCTTAACGAAAAGGAAGAAATTCTTAGACAATCAGCACAGCTACAACAAACTGCCCAACACATTGCTCAAATCTCTTCCTACATGGGTCAATTCAATGAGACCATCAACGAAGAGAATGAAAAAATCAAAGGTCAACTCAAAATATTCCTCGATAAGTTGGAAAAGAAACAACAATGCCAGAAAACAACCAACGAATTACGCAAAAGTTAAATCATATGGAACTGGAACAACGTGAATGTTTTTCTGCTTTGAGCTTGTGTCGTGAGGACAAGACAAAACTCATTCAGGACAAACAAGTAGAAAAGTTAATCCTTAAAGTGACTTCACTTGAAAAACAAATTGAACTCTTAAGCAATGAAAAACAAGCATTAATTTTGAGAGTTGGAGAATGTTCATCGAATGTCACAGAGTTAGAAAAACTCTTCAAGGAGTGCTCAGACAAATCTGCAACACTCTCCTCCATTGTCATTGAAACCAAACTTGAACATGTCGAAGAACAAAAGAAATGTAAAAACAATGTGGAAGAATTGGAATCTAGATTAAACGAAGTGATGACTGAAATGAACAATATGCAATCGCAGAGTAGCGAAGAAAATTCACACCATATTAAGGAACTATCCGCCCTTAACGATCACCTTCAAGAATGTCAATTGAAAACACAAGGACTCATCACTGAGAATAGTAATTTAACTCTCTCCCTTCAAGAATTGACCCTTTCCGTTCATGAGCTCGAAAAACAAAATCTTGAGCTAGCTTCTGCCCATGTACGAACAATGATTCAAGAGGAAGAATCCATGTCAGAATTACGTTCTGAAAATCACACGAAGAGTATTGATGAGCATTCCAAAGACAGTGTTGAAACTCATTCCTCTCATCAGGAAGAACGACAGCCCACACCACAACCAACAGGGCTCAACATGAACACTCAAGAAGAACTTAACCATGATC
>NW_025407998.1:716211-716598 GCF_008403515.1 Naegleria fowleri | reverse complement strand
AAAGGAAGAGGAGATACCTTCTTCATCAATCACAAATGAAACACACGAAGAAGAACACGACATGGCTGAAGTTGAGCTCACCCAAACAAACTCCCTCATGTCACCATCATCCTCTCTGGAATCGCCATCTTCAACAAACCCTTAAAGAACTTTCTCAGTTTTGTCTTCTTCTTAGACCAATCAAACGCCAAGTCATAAATGTCATTCATGCTCATTCATTTATGAATCATCTTGATGAACCTCCTACGTCCATCCATTGTGTGATTGAATTTCAGAGTTCAGTCCTCAAAAGGATTTCCAAAAAATCAACTCCCGTACTTGATCGCAATAAGGACTTTCCAAATAAATTCACTAGGGCGATTAATGCGACATAAGAAAAAGATCAAA
>NW_025407998.1:708890-716201 GCF_008403515.1 Naegleria fowleri | reverse complement strand
AACAACAAGAGTGTATATCGACCTTTGACATGATGATCCTCCTCCAATCGTCCGATCTTTGGTTGACTCTCCTCACGACGTGCTGCCTTTCTCTTCTCTTGTTTTACGTTCTGAAAACACTTGTCAATCTGAGAAGAAATATTGCCAAAGTTCAAGACATTCCTGGCTATTGGCAACTCCTCAGTGAGGGTTTCATTCGAATTCCTATCCTTTCTCCTTACATTGCACATGGCAACTCGGATGTGATCATTCAACTCTTGAAACAAGAACAACTGAAACAACAACAACACAACAAGGATTCCAATTCATCCAATTCTTCCAATCATCATCATTCGAATCAATTATGTATTCGAGTTTCCACTCATCGTAACAATATTCTCTTTGCCGATAAAGATTCTTGCAAAGAAGTTCTTCTCACCAAATCTTCTTCCTTTGTGAAACCAGTGGAAACATTTTATGAACCTTTTAACATCTTTTCAAAGAAGGCAACGTCTATTTTGACAGCTCCGGATGGACCTGTTTGGAAGAATCATCATGTGGTAGTCTCTCCTTCCTTTACGACAAATAATTTGAGATTGATGTGTCAAGCGGCAATTCGAGCCACAGATGCATTGTTTCACACCAAATGGGAAAAGTTATTAAAGTCTTCGCAAGAGAGCATGATTCATCATCAAACGAGTTTGGGAGAAATTAAGAAAGATGGTTTTGTGTTGGATTTGGAGGATTATTCCGATGTGACTTTGGCAGTGATTGGTGAAGCTGGTTTTGGAATTGATTTTGGAATTTTCTCGGAAACATCCAATGATGGAAAGAAATTCAGAGAGGCATTGACGAATGTGATCAAACATGATTATTATCAACGATTTTTCTTTGGAGAAGGACTTGTTCGAAAGATGTTAGCTCGTTACACTAAAACGGATCAAGCGCTTGAACTGATGAGTGAGCACTTGAATCGATACATTTCTCAGAGACAAGAAGAATTCAAGAAAGATCCAGAAAAACCATTGAATGATCTCTTGTCACAATTAGTGAAAGCAAACATGGAAGAAGAATCAAATCACAAATTGACATTGGATGAGTTGAAGAGTAATGCATATATTTTCGTCATTGCTGGACATGAAACAACGAGGTAAGTGATCACGTGGAAAACACCACGTTGTGGACCAAAATAATAATTCATTTGCATGATATTTAACATTAATTTTATATTTAAATTATGATTGAAAAATTTAGTACAACACTACAATGGCTCATGTATGAATTATCAAAGAATCAAAAAACTCAACAAAAAGCAAGAGAAGAAGCTTTAAGAATTGGTGGACCTGAATTGAGGGCGCCTAATTTCGATGACTATGCCAGCATGGATTATATTCATGCAACCATGATGGAATCTCTTCGATTGGTAAGTTCTCCAAGTTTGGTTCGACGAGTGTACATGATGTGAATTTTGCACTTTGTTTTGACCGCAATGCCATTCGTCACTTACACACTGTTAACATGATTATTCATGCAAAACCTTGTCTTGCAGCATCCTCCTGTGGTTTCCATTGTTAAGGAATGTTGTAAGACCACCACCATTGGCAAGTACAAAATTCCAAAAGGTTCTACCATTTACCTTGATGCCAAAGCTTGTCAAACCTTATCTGCCGATTTTAATAATGACACCTACAAGGGTACAGACTTTGCACCAGAACGATTCCTCGATAAGGACTTTAAACAAAAGGTTATTTCTAGTGTCAGTTGGTTCCCATTCTCTGGAGGAAACAGAAAGTGCATTGGCTATTCATTCAGTCAAATTGAGACGTGCATGATCTTGTGTCGACTTTTACAATTTTATGAATTTACATTGTTGAATGACGAAAGCAAGAAGGAAGATAAGATTGTAGATGTTCCTGGCGTTACTGCAAGACCTTCATCGAATTTGCGAGTGTTGGTTACCAGAAGAAGATGAAAATGTCCAAAGATGATCTCTCTTCGAAATGTAAATAATGTTCATAAAAATCATTGTGCGGATGCAATGACAATTTTAACTTGAAGGTTCCAATAAATAAAAAGAGAACAACAAAACTGCTGGTGACATTCAATGATTCAATCACAAATCTAATTTCCATATTTTCACAACTCCATCATCCGAACAGGAGGCCAACTCTCCAAAAACATTCCTATTCCACATGCTACAATTAATATCTGCATCATGAGCATTCACAATCTTGGTCAATAAATTCAATTTTTGCTCAGTTCTATTCCACTCAAAGATGGCAATGGTATTGTCTCCACCAGAAGTGGCCACCAATGAAATGGCTTCTCCAGGCCTGTATGGATTCTCATACACGCACCAATCGACATGATATATCGTTCGAGTGTGAACATCAGAAATGGTCTGAATGGCTGTCATATTCATGTCAAGATAATTTCCGACCACATCCTCTCTCCACACAATGATTGATTTATCATCACCTACACTGACCATAAATTGTGGGTAATCCAGAGGAGTAGTTGAGGTCATAGTATTTGTAGTACCACTACTACTACTGGCAGTAGAATATCGAACAGTCGTTTGATTGTTCATTGTAGAACTGGGTACAAATGGTGGTTCAAAAGCAAGAGCCCAAACTGTACTGGTGTGACCTCTCAAAATTCCAACACATTTCCATTCATCTCCTCCAGCTCCACCAGAGTGTGAAAAATCATGGTGACTTGAATGGTCATCATTAAATCCTCCTTCTTTCCAAACACGAATTGTATTATCGTAGGATGCGCTAAACAATAGAGATGGCATGTTTTCTCGAGTTAATGGATGCCAAGCTACAAATTTTACATCCTGTGTATGTCCACTACACACGGAATTGCAGTCAAAATCTGAAAATCCAATCTTATCAATTGCTTCCCAAACCCAAACAGTTTTATCACGACCACAGGTTGCCAACAGTCCACAGTCAGCTCCAAATTCACTCTCTTCATCATCGTCATTCATTTCAGCACTCCAATTAGAGGAAGAAACGTCTTTGAAATTCCATGCCACCGATTTCACTTCATTTTCATGTCCTTCCAAAGTTGAGACACATTTTAATAGTTTTAAAGGACTGAATGAACCATTCTTCTTATCATCATTGTGAGGAGATTGTTTGACAAATTCCTCATCGAGTGCATTCAAATGTGATACGATTTTGTTTTTCAACAAAATCCAAATAGAACTCGTTCCATCAAAACTTGCACAAGCCAAAGCATTTCCATTGGGATGAGACCAATCCACCCGACGGATGGTTCGATTATGTTGATTTTCCAAAACATCCAAACATTTGATCATGGTCTTGTAATTTCCTCCCGAGTTTGATGATGTATTTAAAAGGCTTTGGTGATTCATACCCGGGTATGACGACGACGAAGACAATACATTCGTTGTTATTGTTCCTGTTTCTGCCTCACTCCGTACATAATAAATCCTCACCGTCTTATCCGATGAACACGTGGCCAACACATGTTTATATTGTGGATGAAAAGAAACCGACCAAACACTTTCATCATGATCGCACAGAGAGGCAATAAGTTGAAGTCGCCACAACAAATTCATTTTTTTTGCTTCAAAAGGATGGACTGTTGCCACAACAACTCCGTGTCATGGAGAAAAACATCATTCAGAGGACTCTGTGTTTTTTCTGGAGGAGGACATTCAATACGATGACTCTTGAGAATGACTACTTGACGACTACTACTACTACTAGTTGTTGTTGTTGTTGTAGCATGTATTGTGTAGAATTGCACAGAATGTGTGTGAATGGAGAAGTGAGGAGGAAAGCATGAATGGAATTCCGTGTTTCAATCGGTGACTTGAAGAATGTACAGTTCAATTCTGAAATTGAGATTGGCTTCACCAAGTGCTCAAGAAAACTACAACAAGAATCTACCGTGTACAGTATTAATAACCAATTCATAAATTGATTCTACAAACATTTAACCCTTTTAAAAAGAAGTCTCTTACGATTCATCAGGTAGAACAAGTATCCTCCCAAAGCTCCTCCCAAGTGGCCACTCGCACTCACGGATGAATCTCTGTTCGTGTACCAACGATAGCACTCAATGGCAATGACACCATAAAAGAAATTCCTTAATTTAAATTGGATGGGTAAAAAGAAGATGCCTACTGGAATGAAGGGATGTACTTGTGTCACAAACGCTAACAAACCAAATATGGCTCCGCTGGCTCCAATACCAGTGGTATAGTATTCATGGGGTCGATGAAGTGCAGTACTTCCAATCCATTTATCAAGTAAATAAACAGAAGACGCCACTAGACCACAGAAAATATAAGCTGGCCACAATAATCTTCTAGTCATGGGCATCATTTTTCCTAATTGACTCAATGCATACATGTTCATGAATATATGAATTAAATCAATATGTGTAAACATGCTTGTGAACATGGTGTAAATTTTGCCATGTTTGATATTGTCCAATGAAACTCCCAAATTAGCAAGAATGTCTTGTCGTGTGAGGAATAAATTAGCCAAGACAAACACAGCCACATTCAAAGCAATGATTTTTTGAATATTCGTAAATCGGAATCCACTTCCTTCTCCTCCACTTCCATAGCTACTGTATTCGTAATAGGAATATCGATGACCTCCAAATACATTTGAAATCTTTCTTTTCAATTCTTCCCAACTCATCTCAAGTTTATGTGGTATTAGAATCGTTCTTGAATTCTTGAAGAATTTAGATTTGAATAACTGTTTTTCATGTTCCATAATACATTTGAAGAGGCTTGATAGAGACTACCAATGATTCCTCCGAGAGGATGTTCATAACTAGAATTTAATAAAAGATGATGATGATGATGGTGGTGGCTTGACTCAGGTTGATCAAGGCTTACTCCTTCATCAAATTCAACGAACTCATCATCCTATTGGATTTTGATTGATAAATCATCTTCTTCCTATCATGATGATAAAGATCATTCATCCGAGAGAAGAATGAAAATTGATGATTAATTCCAAAATCCAACAACCGACGACGGTCCATCATCGGTGGATCAGCAATCGTTCTCATCACCACCACTTTCAACATGGATGGAGTGTTAGTGGTGCTTGTTGTTGTGCCATGAAAAAGAATTCCTCCTCTTCTCGAAAAGCTGATACCACTAAATGAAGAAGAAGAAGAAACGAGTTTCAACATTTTTTGTAAGCAATTCCTCAATTTCGAATAAATTCTTAATGATGATGAAAGGCCTTTCATCGAACAAATTGAACCGATGACTTGTCGGTGGCATTAGACCCTCAGTTCTATTGAAATTTCCTCTCTTTATTTTGATTTATTATTATTCACGTATTTATTTAGAATGGACTTGTCTCTCTTTAGAAGTTTCTTCCCATATGAACGTTATATAACTGACACCTGTCAGAATGCAAATTTACTAACGAGAAGAAGAAGAGATATGAGAATTTGATCTTGGAAATCATTGCCATAATGCTGGTCCTCACTCTCAATTGATCTGACAGTTCTTGTAGAATGTTCACGATTATGAATGCGAATACACAAATTGCGAAAGTGTTTTACTTCTTCTTCTTCATGATCTCATTGTGAGAATTTGACCATCTCATACCTTCTCCAACATCAAAAAAAGAAATCAACGACCAGACCCCTAGACGACGGTTGTTACAACCCAACTTTTCATTGAGTGAGTGATCAATTCATTCTCCCGACAAGCATTTCACGAATTGGAGGTCAGATCAGATTGGTGCAAGATAAGAATCAGCAAAACGTTTCGTTGCTTTTATCCGTGTTTTGGTCTCAAACAATAGCGCTGTGTGAAATAGCCATTCTCAAAGATCCTTCCACTTGACACTCTGACAAGACCTGTCACTAATCACGATTGTGTTTGCGCTGTCAACAAGCAAGCTTACAAAAAGAAGATTCCACATCTCTTTCACAAGATCAAAATAACAACAACAACATTTTGCTTCTTCCAATCGATCACAACATTCCATGTCACCTCCCTCTGAAATTCATCAATCCTCATCCATCGAATTACAAGAAGCAAATCACACCTCTGCCATCCATTCACCACAACAATCACTACCCTCACAACCATCATCACCACAACCACAACAACAACCATCTTCCACTTCTCCTCCTCGACAACATGATCATTCCATTCCATCGGCGAAAAACATCTCCGTTTTCTCCTCTCCGCTCCGAATTCGGACTTGCTTTGGTGTGGTGGAATTGTCATGGATGCGCCTTCTTTCCTTACTCTCTCTCGTGGTGAATGTGGTGGCATTTATCATCTTGTTGGCACTTATTATTTGGAGTTACGCTGCATTTCAAGATTTGGATACTTCCACCATTGAATATACTGTGATGGCAAGATTGTATCGAGAACGATTGTCCTATAGTTCGAAAACAGCTGCTCTCTATTCGGCATGCTTGGCCTCGTTGAATGTTTCGGTCGTGACACCTCCGACATCGGGAACCACATCGGGATCCGGAACCGGAACCGGAACCGGGCCTTGCCGAAAGAGATGTAGGGGTAGATCAACCGCAGAACAACTCGGAATCCAAGCCACGAATACTTCTCAACTTTCGACAACACAGGCGGCCAATTACGACTTGTACGTCTCTCAAGAGGCCTACACCTTTTACAACACCACTCTCCTCTACAATCAAACCATTTCGAAATTACTTTCGGACTTGAGTGATCACGAAATTCAAGCGCTTAATTTAACTCGACTCGATTCGATCGATTCCTCCATTCAGTTCGAAGCTCAAGCGGTCAATCTTGCACTCAAACACAACGGAACGCAAGCCCTCAAAGTTCTATTTTCAGATCCGACCTATCAGACCAAACAAGCTCAATTTTTACAACAAGTGTTGGACCCAGTTGCGTTTTATGTGAGTGACAAACAAAATTCGATTGCATTTGTGTTAAAAGTTCAGACCGTGGTGAGTTTGGTGGTGATTTTGGCAGCTGTGAGTATTGTGATTCCAGTGGTGATTGCAACGTTGGTGTGTGCTTTGAATCGAGATGCCATTCAACTTGAGAGATTGAGAAAGGCGAATGCGTTGATGGCTATTGATACCATGAGGGATCCTCAATTGAGAAAGTGTAAGTACAATTTAGTGAATGTCAAATGTGTCGAAATTTACAAAATGTGAAATGCATTTCATGTGGTTCGAATCATGGCAAAATATTGAATGTATTTCATATATGATCCTATGATCATTCTCGTGAATGATTGGTGTGATCACACTTTCCAAATGTTTCAATTTTTTTTTAATATTATTTTTATTTCACAGTATTTAAGGCACATTGTG
>NW_025407998.1:706484-708880 GCF_008403515.1 Naegleria fowleri | reverse complement strand
AAAAGATTGGTCAATACAAGGAATTGGCTGCAAAAAGTATAGAAATCAAAATGTTCCTCTATGATGATACAAAATCCACACTCTCCGATGACACTGACATTAGTGAGGCCAATTCTGAATATTCCGCCATGAGTAGTGCTTCCACAAAAAAGCCCAAAAAAGATTCTACATCCAAAAAACCCTACACCGAAGCAGATTTAATGTCCTACGAAAAGAAAAAGTTCGAATTGGCAAAGGAAATATACAATGAATTTTTGGACATGAACGGAAGCATGACTGTCAACCTGTCAAAGAAAAAGACTGACGTTATTAAGCATAAAATTGAGGAATGTGCAAACAGCGCCTTTCCCTTGTTGGAGGATGATCTATTTGATAGTATCGAACGTGAAATTGCTCAATTAATGTTGGACACTCATCGAAGATTTAAGGAAAGTCTTGCATTCAAAAAGCAAATGAAAATTGATAATATCAATACACGAATCAAGAATGCTGCCTCACAGACAAAATAAGATGGAAAATTGAATTCAAATATTTGGTCAATCTTGTAAAGTATATTTGCTGAGTCTTGCATTCCAAAATAAACAATAATATTCTAGAAAATTACTTGAAAGACAAATCATAGCTTTCACAACAACAGCTTCTCCACACTTGTCAAAACCTGTACAATTTCTGAAAACTCTGGTCTCAATTCTGGTTCTGACTGCCAACATCTTTTCATTAACTCGATATATTCATTTGTGATTTGCACCAATTTAGGTAAAGAACAACCATTTTGATAAGGTTGAACATATTCTTTCAACCAAATTTCTTCTTCCAGTGGAGAAGAGAAGGGAATTTTCGGTCTTGATCCATTCAATACGTGCAGCAACACATTGTATTCATTCTCGACAGAGGATGCTGAATTGAATCTGTGAATTTTTGCAGACTTGTCATTAACATAGGGATTTTCTTCAAAAAACAATTCCCACATGATAATTGCAAAACTGTAGACATCGATTTTGGGAGTGTATTTTGGATTGTCATCCACCATTTCCTGTTAAAGTAAAATTGTGAATGAATTGTTGAATTAATCAAGGTTCACAAATTCATCACACATTGAATAGCAAAAAAGTTCATCACCATTAATGTTTTACATCTATCTTGTTCACACACTTACTCTCGCCATATAAAACACAGTTCCAATATGTTTGGTAGCAGCAGCACTATTTCCCATAATTTTCGAAAGTCCAAAATCACATACTCTTGCGTTATAATCTTCATCAATTAAAATATTTCCTGGTTTTAAATCTCGATGAACAATGGGTGGTTTCAAGGAATGCAAGTAAGCCATTCCATTTGCAACTCCAAGCAAAATGTTAATTTTTTGACGAAGAGTCAAAAATTCAACCCTCATTTTACATCCATAAATCAACTTGTCTAAACTTCCTTTGGGTAAATATTCCACTACAATGTATTTGTGAGATCCAGAAAGAGAAATTCCATACATTTTGACAATCGAAGAATGATTGACAACGCTCAACATGGCGGCTTCTTTTCAAACTCTTCTCCCATATCAATGTCATCGAATTTAAGTGTTTTTAGGGCGACATCTTTGCTATTCCACTTTCCTTGATAGACCGTTCCGTTACTTCCTATATATTTGAAGAAATTCCATAATATTTTTCATAGCAGTTGCGGGTGTTAAAATATAATAGTATTAACAATTTCATAGTTACCTTCTCCGATTTTTTTCACAATTTCAATGTCCTCAATCGGAATAATTAAAGATTGATAACTCTTCTTTTGGGTTTTACCAATTGAAGGGGTGTAATCACTGCTACTTCCGATACTGTCATTAATTAACAACGGAGTTTTCATATCCGAGAAAATCACCTTCTTGTCAATAATTTTAGACTCCAAAGTCTGCTCCGCCTTAACCTTTCGTTTCAACATTTGAAGTTTCAAATAAATATTTCTCACTACTTTGATCGTAACTAGTAGAATTAATCCAAATATTAATGTTAAAAAACTCCTGAAACTACCGCAATAGGAATGACAATTTTAAAATGAGATCATTGGAAATTGGGACATCGTTCTTGATGCAGATATATCCATACGAAAATGGTTGCTTCAATTTATATCCATCAGGACAATCCAAAATATGAATAGTGACGTTCAATTTGTAATAATTCTCAAAAATCAAAATTGCCTCAATTTTTGTTGAACTATTCGAGAAAATGGAAAGTGACAACCCAATTATTTCGTTTCTACTTTTAGAAACATCAGAATGAATAATGGAATCATCATTTCTTGCTTTTAGTATGACTTGATCTTGTAAATAATTAATTATTTCAGTTCCATTGTAGGAAACTTTTTGAAATCTAATTTTTGGAATTACCTGACCTGGATAGATACTC
>NW_025407998.1:705861-706474 GCF_008403515.1 Naegleria fowleri | reverse complement strand
GCCCATAGGATAGGGCCTTATTTCCAATATTGTTTGACAAATAAATGTTATAATTGTCACTCATATCAATCTTGGTTGAGTAGATACATCCGCCAGAATACAAAGCAGTGTTGTTGTAACAGGAGTGAAATTTTCGAAGAAGTGATTGTTGACTGTCCAAAGGGGCTGAAGTTTCAAAATAGATGGCTCCTCCACGATATGCTGTATTATTCAAAAAAGTGAATCCCAAATTGGAGAAGAATGAAGAATCATGATTTTTGATATAGAGAGCTCCACCATTCTGCGTTGCATAATTGTTGATAAAATCAGCAGACTGTACAGAAACAAAACGAGTATCGAGATACATGGCTCCTCCATTCAATGCCTTGTTTCCCATAAAGTAACATTGTTCAAAGACAGTACGTTGAACACCAGAAATACTGACGGCTCCACCAAAACCTTGTTCTAAACTGTTGTAGGAAAATGAAGAAGTTACTAGTCTGATTTCTGAATCGAGCACGCCTTCAAAATTTGCAATTACTGCTCCTTTGTTGTTTTCAAAGAGTGAACCTGTGATTACCAAGTTACTGACGAGTGAGGTGGAAAGAGGGATCGTATGAAGGTTTTTGAACGT
>NW_025407998.1:703919-705851 GCF_008403515.1 Naegleria fowleri | reverse complement strand
AAGTATGTGGAAGAAATCCTAATGGTTGGCTTAGGGTTTTGAATGGCATTTGTGTCTACTTCTTGCTGAGGCTGTGAAAATACACACCTACTAAAAACCACGCTGTCAATTCCATCACTTTCTAAAAAAAAAATTTCCATTTGTAGAAATTATGTTTGTTAGTGTGGCCGTTCTGGAATATGCTTGGTAAATTGAGGTATATCCATCGAAATTCACTCCTTTAAACTCAATGGATTGAAATCTTGTAATGACAAAACTGGAATTCACAAACTGGCTATTCACAATCGAAAATGTTTGGCTATATTGAATATCCAAAATTGTATTCACATATTGTTGAACTGACTTGTAGTTAAAATTTTGAATGGCACAATTTTGAATCGAAACTATGGCCTTCTTGTTACTTGTCAAGCCAATAAATTTCATTATACTTTCTTCAAATGTGGTTTTGAGTATATTATATAACTCAGAATGTGTAACATTACATTGCACAAATGTCACATTAAATTCCTTCTTGTAATAAGACGCCTGAACAGCCATATTATCGATTTGACACATTTCAAACTTGATTTCAAACACATTCAAGACGACAAATTGTTCGTCGCTATAAATTTTTGTTCTCAAAACGGTCAGGTTTTGAAACGAAATGCTCCTCGCTTTCAAATACGAAATCAATTCTCCATTATTACAATCAATGATCATTCGATTTTCACTATTATTTGTATTATCATACGGATACGATGCCACAATAATATCATCATACGACTCTGAGACTGCATTCTGTTTCATTCGACAAGCTGCCGAATTTCCAACATATTTTCCTTCCAATAAATAAATGATGGCCGATTTTTGTTCAATAATTTTCAATTGAAACAATTCCGATAATTTCTGAAGGGCCTGAGAGATGGAAGAACACGGATCTGATTTTTGGGTGCAATTCGGAAGAGAGGATGATGAAGAATTTGGTTGAACATACAAGATGGTAAAATTGAGTGGGTTGATGAGAGAATTTTCTGATGATGAAAGGCTTTTCGTTGTGGTGGTTGCCTGTAAAGGAAATGTTGAAGAAGAGAAAGAAAGATTTTCGGAAAGGATGAAGAATGGGGTAAAAAAGGAATGAAGAAGAAGAAGGATGAGGAATAGTGTGGAAAGCATGAAAAGAGAGTTGAACGATGACGACGTTGTTCTTGAAATTGACGATGAAATGGATTTTTCGCCCATTTTTTTTCTTTGCCGTAAAAGTGCAATCTGGAACAGGATTTTGTAACCTTTGAGAGCGCAATGAATCATTTACAGGTCGTTTGTTGTGAAGTTGGATTTCACAAGATTACAGAGTGATACCCACAAAATGAGATGGTTTCTGCTTCTGTATTTTTGTCTTCGGAATCAAAATTCCGAGCCGCTCTTTGAATAAGGAAATTTCAAAAATAGAATTATTTGATTCGAACTTTAAAAAGGTTAAAAAAAATTGAATTGACTTCAGAAATGACGCATATACTTCTGCATCAGTGGTGGATGAATCATCAAGAGAGAGATCACTCTCCCTCCACACCTCCATTAAGCTTACATCGGAATGACCATCGGATCAGAGAAAAACCACAGTTTAGAATTTTTCATGATCGACTGCGGATGTTGAATGATTTAGACCCTAATACAAATCATCATCTTCAGCAGCAAACATGTAGATTGATCGGCCCAAATGATAGTAAAAGAATGGATCAACGGAATGAAGAATCATCCTCCTCATCATTGGATTTTCATCCTGTTGTTGGAACCACAAGTTTGAATCATCATTCTCAACAACGAAATCATCATGACCTCAAGAATACATCCACCTCCGTTCCAATCACCATCCATCGTTCAAGAACACAAAATTCCTTTTTCAAATCTCATCGCCCTATTGATGATAGACAAGAAAAGGAAATAGAATCAAGA
>NW_025407998.1:662574-703909 GCF_008403515.1 Naegleria fowleri | reverse complement strand
TCCTCCTCCTCTTCACCCTCTTCACCCTCTTCACACGCTTCAATGATTCATCATCATCAAGATGCTTCCGTAAGGCATCCCCGAATAAGGTTCATTCGAGTTACCTCTCCAAGTGATAATGAGGAAAATAAGATGGATTTTGAATACACATCATCACCTAAAACTCACAATTTTCATCATCGGAATAGCATTCCTTCGGAAGAAGAGCCACCCATGAAAAAGGCAAGCCACCTTCACGCAGTGGAAGAAGGAGCCACAACACATAACAAAGCAACAACTCCTTCCTCACCTCAACCTGTCAAAAAATCACACCAACAACAAGAAGATTCAAGATCGTCACACAAGAATCGCAAAAAAGAACTTCTCTCGGAGCTATTGGCTCGAAAACATTTAAGGCTCATTCACGCCACAGCAAATGGAAATTGTTTATTTAATTGTATTTCTTTGGCACTTGCTCAAAGTGAAGAGTATCACACCCAAATAAGGCAAAAATGTGTGGATTGGATTGAAAATAATTTAGACACGCCAGTGTCACAAGATGGAGGAATCAAAGTACGAGATTTAATATTTTTAAAACCTTTTCAAGAAACTATTGAGGATTACCTGGGAGAATTGAGACAAGACAAGGAATGGGCTGATTATTGCTGCCTAAATGCATTGGCTAATTTGCTAAATGTACAATTGGACGTGTATTATGTAAACATGTTGGAGGATGGAAATTGGGATGATCCGTCATCGATGGTGGTAAAATCTAAGATTAAGGTTCTGCCCGCACAATTTGTGAGGGGAGGTGTCTCTCAACACCGACGACACCACGGTCTCAAAAAGATTCGTGTGGTCTATCATGAAGAATTGAAACATTACAACCTCCTTGTTCCACAATATCACACCTCTATGTTGTAAATTAAGAGTAACAATTCGATCACCTCAGTAAAAATGGTAAATTATGAAATTTTCGATCAATATTCGATCTCACAAGAAGTGGCCAACACGTTTTATTCTTATCCCAGGTTGTCACAAACTAGATGCTAATTTTTTGCTTCAACGAGAGCAATGCACCTAGTGAATATTGCCAAAAAGTTCCCTTATAAAAACCAAACCATCCCTCTTTCTCATAAATTTCTTGAGCACATGAAATAATATTCAGTCTTTCAACAGTCTTTTTGTCCTCAGACAAGACACCATATTGTAATCGACGTCTCAACATTTTCAATGGTTGAACAGTAAATCTCGAGAATAATTCAGCCACAATAAACATGAAAGAATCCAATATTTCTTCTGTTTGGTCAGATCCCTCTGTTACACCTTCATCTCCTAATCCGAATAATCCAAAGAAGAACTTCATCGAACGGTACGAGCCAACCAATGTGGTAACTCTTATAATTCTTTGAAGAATTTTCAAATACCATCCACGATATAAGGCACGAAAACCTTCTCTTCTAATAATGCGATTCATGCACTCAATGGAACCATTTGGATCTCTCAACTCGGGATGAGACAGCCGATGTGAGCGAGGAGCTTGCATTCTCACAAACACTGTATCAAAAGGATACGAAAAGATGTCTGTAACCAATGAGGCTCCATGATAAATTAATTGATAGGTCGGAATACTTCTCTGTGTGGCTAAATCTCCACGTTTTGCAACGAGAAATTCTCTTCTCAAATCCAATGAAACCAATACATTACGAAGCACATAGGAATGAGTCCACTTCTTAAACATTCGTGCAACAAAGCCTCTGAAGAATCCACCGAGTCCTTCAATCCGATATAATTTTGAAAATCCTTCTACATGATTCGTCGGAGCTTTACTCTTCTCCACTTCAGTAGGCTCTAATATGATTTGATAACCCACAGCTCGAAAGAGAAAATTAAACACTCGATATAATGAGAAGGAAGCTATGAGAGAAGTACCCAAAATAAGGTCAAAGGTGTTGGAAAATTCTTGCTCTGCTGATTGGAAGGATGGAGGAGTTATGGTTGCTTGTGGTGGTGGTGGTGAAACCACTTTAGCAAACACCACAGGATCGGAGGATAGAGATGAGGAGGAGGACGATAAGGTTGGTGTTGTTGAATCCATCACGGAGAGTTTGAAAAAGAATAATTAGCAAAGAATGTATTGAGCTTTTGAATCAATCAAAATAGTTGGTGCTTCTAACTGTTAGAGTGCCGTCAGCAGTGGGATGATGAAAAGAAGAATTATACCTCCGATAAGATGATGATGGAAAATTGTTGGTCAAACGGAAAAAACGAAAAGCTCGAGGATATTTTTTTTTGAAAACACAAATTAGTTTTTTCAATTTGATTGAATCGCGAAGATGAGAATACAAAAATATGAAGAAT
Organism: Naegleria fowleri; assembly: GCF_008403515.1. Classification (NCBI taxonomy): domain Eukaryota; phylum Heterolobosea; class Eutetramitea; order Acrasida; family Naegleriidae; genus Naegleria; species Naegleria fowleri. The sequence continues at coordinate 701,569 of NW_025407998.1, read as the reverse complement.
AATGATGGAATGAATTTTAAGCCTTAATATTTGTAATTATTGTTGAATCAATGGAGAAGCGCATGGTAAGAAATATTGGTGGAATGGATGCCACCTGTCACACTTTAAAAAAATGCCTAAAAAAGAACAGCAGAAAGAAGTCACACAAGCTTCATCATCGTCACTTAAAAAATCCTCCTCAAAATCCTATCTCGTCAAAGTCCACTTCGGAGAACCTCTCGATCACGATACTCTTCCAGAATTCATCATTCAAGCAATGGACTTTATATTAAAACATGCCAAAGACATTGAAGGCCTTTTTCGAATTTCCGGTCATGCCGGAGACGTTTTAAAATTAAAATCAAAATTAAACTCAGGAGAAGCTATTGAGTTGAGTGAAATTGAAAATATTCATAATGTGGCATCGTTGGTGAAGATGTATTTTAGGGAATTACCAAATCCGTTGATCAGCTTTGAGTGTTATGACATGTTCATGATTGCAGATTCAATTCCAGATTTCTGCTCGAGATTGGAATGTTTGAAAAAGCTGTTGGCTTATTTGCCACCAACGAATCAAATGTAGGTGGTGTGAGATTATTGATATATTTTGCTTTCATTCAATATATGAACAATGAACTCCATGGATGGAAATATCCAATTGAATATTTAATATTTGGTTATTCATATTTGGTTATTTTATATTTGGTTATTGAACATTTATGTAATGATATTTTCATTTATTAGAATATTGCAACAATTATGTTTATTTTTAAGTGAATTAGCAAAAAACAGTGAAAAGAATCGAATGAATATAGAAAATTTGGCAATTGTCTTTTCTCCAAATATTTTGAGAGCTCCAGACAGTAAACAGAAAGATCCACTTCTCGTGTCACATCCTTTTCTGGAGAGTCAAGAACCATTATCACAAAGCGAGTATGTTTTTTTAGACAATTATGAAAAAATTTAATATTATTCAACATTATTATTATTATTATTTCTCACATGTGACACGAATATTCATTTTAACCATAATTCGTATTCGTCACATGTCATTTTATATACTGAACCCACAGAATTTTACAGAGCTACAAATCAGCACAAAGTATTGTCAAATCTCTCATTGAACACGTTGATTACTTTTTCAATAGTAACATTATGAACTTTCAGGAATTTATGGAACACAAATCTACCAGTCAAATAAGACAACAAGGATCTGCTTCGTCCACCAATGATCCTCAAACAAGTATAAATCTCACTTCACCTATTCAAATGAAAGTTTCAGAACAAATATTTGGAACGAGCGCTCAAGAAGTGACTTCAAGTGTGAAACTATTAAGCGAAAAAATTACACAACAAATTCAAGATTCCCATCCATTCAAATAATAATTAGCATGTGTGTGAAATGGCTGTTTCAAGTATTCATTCAAATTTGCAAAATGCAATCAAATTTCATGATCAGACGACACTTTTCATCGAACCATTCTTTCATTTTCAAACCGATCTTTCGAAGAATTTTGATCTGGCAATGGAGTCCCTTATGTCTCTGGTAGTGGTGCTGGTGGTGATCATGAAAGCTCTGTTCCACAATCAAAACAAAATTATTAAATTATTAAATTATTAAAAAAAAATTGAAATCAATAAAAAAATATCCACACACACCTCACGCATATTCTGAGAATGCGTTCTCTCTTTTTCATCCTTGCTGCCTTGTTGGCAGTTGGACTCGTTATTAATTACAACACTAAATATTCCACTCAGGTATTCGTCATTAGAACCATTTTCAATGCCGTCTTGTTGAGAAATAAATATTTAGGAATGAGTATCGGAAACCCACAAAGTACCATGATGGGAATTACCACTCCGGATTGGAAAGAAGTTTCATTAGAGGCTCAAACTTTCTATAATTTTGTTCGGTTTAATGCTGGAAGAAAACTTGAATCGGACGTTGCCATGAGAGAGGGTATGATATCATTGGCTCCTCCCGTTTCCTATCATAATTCTTTGAGTTTTCAATCAATTCCTGAAATTAGAAATTCAATGTTTGTTCATCTGAGAGATCGTTTCTATTTGGATCAATACTTTGGAAAGGATAAAAGAGGAAAAGTTTTGTTCTTGATTCATGGTGGAGGAGGCTTTGCTGGTAAACCTGGAGGACTTGAACTCGGAAGTATTGTTGAGCATATGCAAACGAGATTTAATAGTTCATTGACTCATATTCTCTCGGTGGGATATCGATTGATGGCTTTAACGGAAGAGGAAAAACACAAGAAGAATGAATTTGCAACAAAATTGAGTGAACAGACGGATGATGTCATTCAAGCTTATCAGTGGCTATTGAAAAAGTTTAATGCGGAGGATATTGTGCTGGTTGGAAGTTCATTTGGTGCTTCTCTTTCAGCAGAGTTTTTGAGAAGAGCTGCTGTGGAGAATCTTCCAATGCCTAAAGCTGCAGTTTTGGTTGGTGGTCCTTATGATTTAACATTGAAATTGGGCACTAGTAGCATGAATGCTAGAAATACTTTGATGAGCACCGATCGAATGATTTCGATAATGCAAAGACTTTTCAAAGAAGAGGAATCTCCACTTGTTACATGGAAGAATGTCAACAAGAGAATTCATGAAACCAATCTTTTAATTATTTATTCCAAGGATGAGGAAGTAACCAAAGACAATGAGGCTTTTATTCAAATTTTGAAGGATATCAAACATCCATCTGTGCAGGTGATTGCTGACAATATGATGATTCATTGTCATCCATTTTTCGAATACTATTTCCCAGAGGCAAAACAAGCCATGAGCAAGATGTTAGACTTTGTGGATTCTCAAAAATAAGAATTCCAGTTCTACTGATAACTGGAGAAATAAATATTGAACTAATTTATTTTAACAACTGTGGCTATTCATCCTGATCGTCCTCGTCCTCTTCTTCTTCATTGTCCTTATCACCCTCATCATCCTCTTCATCCTTATCACTCTCTTTATCCTCTCTATCCTTTTCCTCCCCCTTATCTTTTTCACTCTCTTCATCCTCTTCGATGTCATCTTCCCAGTCATTAGAGTCCATGAATGTGGCAGAACACAGCATATTTTCTTCGTTCTTGTCATCTTCATCCACACATGAAATGTCAACAAACTGCTTCAACCAAAAAAAACAATACTGGCAAAGTATTTCAAGTCTAGCTTCTGTGGTTTTGTTTTCAACAACTAGACACTCTTCAAAAATTTCAGATCACGAAATTCTACTCTTGTTTTCGTTGATTTCACATCACTACACCAATCAGGACAGGTTTTTGTGATTTGGAAAACACAAAAGCGTATCCATCGTCAAAATTAAATATTTGTTTCTTCATATCTATTTACAATATCCTCTTTTCCAAATTCAGTGCTAATACCATCATGTTCAAACTCAATATCCACAGTCATTGGATAACCGTTTGAGAAAAAGGCAACACCATGAGTCACCTTTTTTCGTTTTTCAAATTCTCGTCTAAATTCAAAATCCATTATGCACTTCCACTTGATCATTCAGAAACTAAAATTAGTCCAAAAAAATTAGTCGAAATGTCTGACAGTTCCGATGATCATGACAGGTATGGATCTTTTCGGAATCTTTGCTCGGAATAACATTGTGTACACAATAGCTCGAGCTCTGAAGGTGAATTGTGTGACCGGCTTGGTCAACTATCTGTTAGTGAAAACGTTACTTTGAGAGATGTTGTACGACAATACGGTTTAGATAATGTCGTTGGATTGATTGACGATTTGAACGAGATATTACGTGAAAACAAGTCATCAATATCAGCCAAAGCTATCGAACCAAAATTGTATATTATTAAAATTTCGAGCCTAGAAGTTCATACAGAAACAAATAATGCATACAGACCATGTTCGGGCTTCATGGTTGCTAAAGTTGGAAAAACAGAACAATTTGGTACCAAAAGATGCGATTTGATTATTGCTGGATTGAAGAAACTGGGATATGAGGCGAACCTTTTCAAAACATCACATGCACACGAACACGAATCAGAAAAAGATTACAGAGAAAAATTGGCAGTTTTCTCTGTTCCGTATGAACTGTTGAAGAAATTGGGTTTTGATTATACTTGGGGTCTTACTGAGTACGTTGTTATGAATTCCGATGGTACTTTTCCCACCCAAACCCAAAAGAATCAGGATTTGTTTATTTTTGACAAATGTAATCGACAGTTGTATACTAAGAAGGGTGACGCTATTGATACTCCGGACCTTGTTGACACTCCGGTCAATTGTGTCAATTGTGGCAAATCTGATGATATTAGCAAATATTTTAAATGTAAACAGTGTCATGAGTACCATTGCTCAGTTTGTGTCTCTTTCTGCGGCCATGTTTGTTTTTATTGTGCTGGAGATGAGTGTGCACGTTGTAAAAATAATTTTTGTAGCGAATGTGTTAAACAATTGGATGGTTGTGAGTGTTGTGTGTGTGACAGTGAGAAATGTAGAAGTTATTGCGATGATTGTGAGAAATACTTTTGTTCATCCCACAAAGGACATACATGTTAATCATGGTTTAAGATGGTTTGCTAAAGGTATTATTTATTTGGGCAATGGAGACTGGCCAGAGAATCATATTCAAGTAGCATGTGTTCTATAAAATTAAACGCATGATGAATATGATTGAAATCATATACCCAGTTCTTTTCTAATAGCAAGATATTCTTCTCGAATACAGTCTGTCACTTCATGAGCATTTGGAATAATACCCTTGTCACACACAACTGAAATACCAACTCGTCCATTAAAAGACATCAATGTGCTATTCACTCCAATGGGTTTAACGAGAGGAATGAATCCAACTCCCTGAATCAAGTCATGACCAAGCAACTTGAATGATATTTCGTCTTCAGGAGAATGAAGTCCTTGAACATTAGAAATGGTGAAAGTAGAAGAGGATGCTCCCCAATTGAGTAGTGACACGGCTAAGGATTTGGGTAATAAGGCAGTGGCTAACCATAATAAATATCTGTTGAAATAAGGTTGTGGCAAGAATTTGGCTAAATTCATATACTTGTGAATGATCGAAAAACGTTCTCGAAGTTTTAAGTGAATATCGAAAGGCAATGTTCCAAACAACACTCCCACAATATTGCCAGCTTCTTCTCTGGACTTGCTCGTTCGAATGTTCACACCCATTCCCAAACGAGAGGTACACGATTTCAGAATGTACTCTCTGGAAAGATTATTCCGAGGTTCACGATCTGAGCTCATTTTCAACCTGTATCGATCAATGACGCCACTGAATATGGTCAGAAATAGGTCATTGACTTTTCCTGTGTTGGAATTGTTTTGGCTTAATAATAGAGCCACTCGCTTAAATTCTTCAACTGTGAAATATTTGTCGGTTTCATGGGTCATGTCTGCATCATGCTTCTCGTTGGATTCATTGAACCAAATAAAAGAACAAGATACTTTTCCAACTTTTGGATTCTTTGAAGATGGCTTAAACATGGTATCACTATCGCCACTAATTCCTAAATATAATACAAGTAACAAGGTTGAAAAAAACGCAAGAAACTTCAATAAAAATCCGACCACCAATGCCAGAAGTTTTCCTACGAATGGTACGTTCCTAGATATGACTATCTCTACATTATGAATGATACTTAGAGCAGAGTTCCAATTATTGTGACTTCCTTGTAACATTTTGTCGTATTTGTTTAACAGAAAATTGGTTACTTGTTCTTCATTGTCCAACAAATCGCCGACAATTATTTTCTGCAACAAGGTTCCATCTCCAATCCAGTGATGAATCTTAAAAAACAAGACAATTCCCCTTGAATAGTTCTCAATGACATAACATTGCCAAAGAGGCATTTTCGAGCCTGTCACGTATCGGACAGGAACAAACGGTGTCGTAAATATCTCACTTAGCATTTCACTCAAGATTTCATCTTCACTCATTCGTTGAAACTTTTCTTCACTCAATTTGCAATACTTGACATGATTTTCCATGCATACATTCTCCACACCAACATCGATGTATTCACATTCACTCACCACCAAACTTCTGAAACGTACAAAACGAGCCAATAATCTTTCCGAGAGTCGTTCTTCAAAGGCTTTCCGATTGAACTTGCAATCATTCCTATCATCATGGTTGAGGCTTCCCAAAGAAGTCCTTCCGAGAAGAACCAATCCACCCACTACGAGAGGCTCATCCGGTTGTTCTTGCATGAGCATGAGTTGTCCGAATTTTGAAAGCCTTCGTCTCGGTGTTGCATGATGAATATGAATGGAAGTGAGCGGCGGTGGTGAAGATTCAACGTTGATCGGTTCGGACATTTTTTAAAAAGAGTCGAACATTCGAATTCATTTCCTGAATGAAAAGAATTCTTTCAGCTGTGAATGCATTCGAGAACACTCGAAAATCAAAAGAATACGGACTTTATTCTACTACTACATCGCCTGTAGAGCATACACACACGAAAGGTACATCAATGTGCACAACTTCTTTTCGCCAAGTGTATTTCATTCACAGTAATGAAACGACGCAAATACTTTTAAGATGAGCTACAAAAGGTCATTATCCATGGTCCTTACTTTTCATGAACACTCTTGAATCTTTTTCGTGTCAAATGTCCTCGCATGGTTTTTTGAATGAGTATTGCGGCATGCGTTCGGTGGATGTGTTTCATGACTTCGAGGGCTTCCGCTGTGCAAGGTCGCATTGCAGGATTAGGGTCGAGACATTTTTCAAATAATTCTACGAGTGGATGAGCGTAGTGTGCGCTGGCGTTGAGCGATTTCCCTTTCGTGTTGAATAATGTGAAATAAGGATTGGTCTTTAGATTTTCTTGCCATATTCTCACAAAATCATCCTCTGAAGAAGAAGAAACTTGAAAGTTGACCTTCTTTTTGCTTAAAATTTCAAAAAGTGAATAAAACATGCTGTACACATCAATTCCGGCATGTGAGGGTTGTCCTTCATGGTGCTCGGGGGGTAGATATCGCAAAGTTCCTCCCAATATTGCTTGTCCTTGTTTGACAGAAAAACCAAAATCTGCTAACCTAACACCTTCATGGGAAATTAATATATTTTGGGGCTTAATATCGCTATGAACATAACCTTTCATGTGAACACATTCTAAAGCTTCCAATAAATCAATACACGTCTTCAAATATTTGAGCGGTCTCATGTACTTGACTTTCTTGCCTTTAGTGCTCACAAAACTTATTTGCTGAGTGAACATATCGCCAAATTTACAGTATTCAAGAATGACAACGTGTGACTGCATCTTCTTTTTGGAGGCATCGTCAATTTCTTCGTATGAATAATGATCCAACATTTTGACAACACTTCGATGTTGGAACAACTTTAAACACTCGACTTCTCTTTCGTAATCTCTGAAGGCACCGTCTTTGTATTTTTTCATCACACAAACTTCGTTGTTTTCCTTATTGGTGGCCAAAAGTACCACTGCCGAAGCTCCATCGCTAAGTCTGTTCAAGATTTCGTATTGTACTTTCTTTTTCTCTCCTTCTTCTACGTCTTTTTTTGTTTTCTTAACAAATAAATTCGTGAAAGGTTTGATGATTGCTTTCCACGATCTAGATTTTCGTCCTGATGTCTCAGAATTGATGGAGTCTGATCTTGTTCTTGTGTTAATATCATCATTGTAATCAATTGCTGGAACAACAATGTTGGCTTTGGTGGCTACTTGTGGTTTGGGTTTTCTTGAAGGCATTAACTCAGCTCGTTCATTGTCATGATCAGACAATTTTTCTTGACAGATTGTAAAAATCTGTAACACATCAGAAATGCTTGGCCTGTCTTGTTCATGAGGAGACAAACAATCTAAGGCAATATTTAGAATCTTCTTCAAGACCACTTCCAATTGAACGTCAATTGAGTCACTGTGCAAACCTTCAGGGTTTAACGCTCTATATACTCTGTCTTTAATATTTTGCATTTCATTCTTCCAATCGTCGATATCGAGTAACTTTGGATCAATTTCCTCCTTAAACAGTACACCAAGAATCATTGTTCCTAGCATGTGAATGTCATTAGATGTGGAGAATGGTTCATTGTCATTCTCAAATGCTTGTCTTGAAAAATATGTGACATGTTCGTCGTTTAAAGTGTCTCTAATAGTTTCAAGACCAAAACTTGGTATTTGTAGAATAATCTCTGCATTAAGGATTTGTTGCAGATCATTCGCAAGCACTAGAACATTCTTTGGTAGGATACTGTTGTGACTAATATTACATGAGTGCAGTTCACTCAAAGCTTTGCATATGGAGAGAAATGTTTTGACCGTAAACTGCAAGAGATGTCATTCACAAATTCAATTTCACTGATTTAAATATTTTAAAATATCTCTTACCTTCAAACGTTCTTCTTTGTTTATCAAAATATCCTTACTGAACAAGACTCGCTCCAAATTGAAAACTTCTCCTGTCCACCCTTGCAACAATTCGGTTTTTTTGTTCAGCTTTACATTATTTCGGCAAGCAGTTGAAAAATAGAGATGAGAGGTCCGCCCTGCATCACACGTCCTTTCATATATTCCATCAATTTGAAGGTTTTCCTCCGACCTTAAACTTGCTTGAAGATAATTCAATAGTTGTTGTTCATAATACTTAATTTGTCCTCCCGAAAGAATGGACTGAGAAAAAACAAAGCAATTTCTCTCCAAAGAAGAGAGGTCGGAAAATACTGGAACATGAATATTTGTTGGATAGGAATCTTGATACAGTAATTGCAAATCAACGGAATCTAGAGTCGTTGAGGAAGAAGAGGAATCACTTCCGATATGATTGCTCACCAACTTTTGAAGTAGCAATTCATAACTTTGAATTACTTGGGTCATGATGAATCTTGTTTTTCGTCACGATAGAGGACACTATCCAATAATCTTGAGAGAGATATTTTGGAAAATGTTGTATGCGGCTTTGATGTCAGGTATTTTTTTGATTTCAGGTCGTACACGAAATGGCGCACAAAGTTTCTAAATACTCAATTTGTGAACTTTCTCGTTCATCATCAAGTTCAAAATCTGACTTGTTGAAAAAACAAAAATCTAAATATCATGATGAACAAGTCTTTGAAAAACATTAAAGAAGGATTCTTTTTTCGAAGACAGCAGGATGTGGCCACTAAATTACCATTTAATTTCATGGTAATTCTTGTACAACTTTCCATAATCCAGAGAGGCAGTAAGAATCGGATGCAGGATTCGATAAGCACCGTCACTGATGTTCAATGGAGGTTCCATAAAGGTCTCAATAGCCGATGATATCCATCCGGTGTCAGCTGAATTCATCAATATGCCCTTCTTGGCATAATAGGAAGCAGCACTTCGTGTGAGCATGTTCAATGCTGCTTTCGACATGTTTGTATGGATGTGAGAATCGGTTTTACCTTCCACGTTAAAGATACCCTCATGAGAGACCACGTTTACAATATATGACAAATGTTTGCCGGTCAATAAATCATCCATATCATAGGTACAATGACTCTCGTCAACATTTGGTTGCATAATTTCCATTAATTGAGCCACAAGAATTGTTGGAGCAATATTATTGATCATTTGAGTCTCTAACAATTCGACAGTGTCTACGTCTGGTAACTTGTATGTCCATGAGTGGTGAGTTCTATTATCCTGCTGCTCTCCAAACTCGTCAGTTTCTCCAGGTGGAAACATTTTGTCTAAATTTGAATCGAAATCCTCCTTAGTAAGATTGTACTTTTCAGTCACATCTAAACAATGTTGCCTGAGGGTTCTTTCGTCCTTGTACACTACGACTTTAGAATTGTCATTTCTCAAGACCAGTTGAGAAGATTCACTTCCATGATTAAATGATGTCGCAGAGTCTTCCTTGTTGTCAACTTTGATATCACCCAAATACTTTTCATCCAAGTACTCCTTTTCTTTTGAAAGCAAGTTTTCATAATATTTGAGGGGTCTTCTAACAGTTTGAGCAGCACTGGTAAAAAGTATTGATGATTGGAAATAACAAAATCAATGTTAGTTACAGTTGAGAAGTGTTGATACTTACTTGTTAATTAAATAATCCACATGCTTAAAATTGTTTCTAATATAAGCACAGAATGACATGATAGACGCGCCATCTTTGAGGTTCAAAGGGTAGATGAATAATCTTGATTTCCATTCTTCATAGTCAGAATATTCTGAAAATTTCTTGTGAGCATCGTGGACAAATCGAGTAGTGACAATGACTGTGGCCCCATTTTCCAAAAGAGTTTTCGTAACCATGAAACCGATTTTAATGCGCCCTCCTGTCACTATTGCAACTTTGCCAGTTAAATCTCTCTTCAACTTTTTCATGTTGGAATTAAAGCTTCTACATGTGCTGCACATATTAAACTTGGAATTATCATCATCAAGATCCAAGTCGCTCGAATGTCGATAAAAACCACAACAATAACATTTCCAAAAATTATATTTTCCTATGAAATGTTGATCCAATATTGCCATTCGATAGTGTGATGATTAGGATTGCAAAAAGGTTAAATGATCCATTCATATGACAGTAACCCGTATTTGCAAATAAGTTCTGCATACATACCTCTCAAATGTGAATCAAAATAGTAATCTGTAAAGAAAATACTAGCATCGTTCATATATAATTCTCTAACACTCAAACAAAAGTAGTGTATATCTTCACTAGTCACTCTTCTTACAAAGCCATCAAACTCTTCAGTTTCTGGATATTCAATTTTTTCTAAGTCATAATCATCAAAATCAACATCCAACCACATTCCAGAGTAGTAGCTCTCCCATCCAATTGCCAAGAAGTTCTTGACGCCAATCCTTCTAATAGTCACAATATGTCTATACGACAAACTTATGTTGTTGAAAATGGAGTAAAGTCCTTCTAAATCATCTCTGTCAGTTCCTTCTCCATATAAACATTCACTTTCGTCAATTATACCAGACTCAATTTTTTCTTGTATACTCTCAACCTTTTTTGAGCAATCATGGAAATGATCAAGAGGATGGGTGTTGGTGAACCAAGTTGTGTAACCGCGTTTGCCATATTTGTAGGCCCGACTGGTATACATCCCTTTTCCTTTGTGTTCAAAGGAAACAAAGTTATGCAATGTGGAAATACTGTTAATACCTTCTCTCACTGTGTACACATTAGTACCGTCATAGCAGAAGCGACAACAATCAATGTCAAAGAATGTCATCAATTCCTCGATTGTATCAACACGTCTCAAAATGAATTGTGCAATATTGGATGATTCTTTTCCATGAATGTTCAAACAACCGTTATTCTTCACAACAGCGTATTCATGGCCTTCGTTCTTTGCCAACTTTTCAAATTCAAATAAAATTCTCCTCAATGAAAAGTGACACTTTTCTGGTGTTTCACCATTCTGAATGCAGAAAATGTCTACATCCGAAGTACTATCCCACGAATAAAACGGGTCTCCTTTCTCAAGCATTTCAAAACGAAACCTCCAGCAACAATGAATTGTTCCTAATCATTTGTACAACATCATGCCCATATCGAAAGGCGATGTTTGTTACATGTATCAGAGTTTGAACCTACCTTATTGGAAGCGTTATGTCTCCACAAACAATCAAGTAAAATCCGAATCATATCACTGCAATTCTCTTCCACCTTAACTTTAAATTCATTCATATTTTTGACACCGAAATTCTTCCATCTCAACAAATTCATCTTATGGAAAGGGCTGTCTTTGCGAATGACTGTTCCTTCCTCGATATCTTCTTGTGAAAAATCTTGAAAGAGATTGATTAGAACGTTTCTTCTTTGTGAAAATTTGTTGGGCAAAATTAATGACGGATCATCACGCATAATATCTACTGGTTCAAAGGCAATTACATTTTCCATCCCTTTAACTATTTCTCTCCCATTTCCAACAATTTCTTTCTTCAGTTCATTATAAGTCATTGATGGGGATATCAATGGTTTAAATAAACTTGACAAGTATTTGTACTGAGTACATCTGCTATTGAGATATTCCAAACGAATGAAATCTAAACTATAAGATCTCAATTCCAAATAGACAGAATATATCCATTTGCAAGTGAGTGCCAAATTAAAAGTGGTATCCTTCTCTGCAAATAATAATATCAACGAAACACCCATGTCAGAGATGTTACCAAAAGAACCAGCCTTTTCCAAATCTCCTTTAAAATCACGCAGCACTACACACGAGTGATAAGTTTTCTTCTTCTTTTTAGGTCGAGTGTTTTCATTCATATGACTGGAAGCTTCGGAATCATCTTGATTCTCCGATGAGGATTCATCATCATCATCTTGCAGTATCATTTTGTCAGCTTCATCGTGATCTTTCTCTTCCATTTCTTCCTCGTCTTCAATTTGATCTTCCGCATCACCGCTGTCCTCATCTTCCATGAGATGTTCCTTCTTCTTGTTTCCAGCCATTTTTTTCCTCTAAATTATGGAGCCGAACAATTTACAACGCCAAACGTCTTTGACGAATCAAATTGAGCAATTCGTCGTTAACCATTCGTTCGTTAATTGATAAAGTGAATTAGTAAATATTGACAGTTCATTGTTGCACGACAGCTGTTTTGTTGTTGTTGTTGGGATTTATCAATCTCCTGAAGATGTCATTGACAAATCATTATAAAGGTCATACAAAAAAAAGCGCCAACTTAATTACAGGTTTGAAAAGGCTCATCCTACATCGGAGGTATCACGAACCTATCAATTAGATTTATTGTGCTCACTTTTTTTCGTTGTACATACAACTCCCATAATTTATTGTTTCATCATCCCATCATTCACTCATTATTTATTGAATTGAATATCACAATTTATTGATTCCTATGCAAGAAAATCACGAATACAATTCGGGTCAAAAAGTGGCACCTGGGGTCGCTGCTAAAAAGATGATCCCGACACCATTGGGTCAAATCAACAAAGGAGGAAGTAAGGGTTCTATTGGCAATAACATTCATCATCACCAGGGAGGAGCATCAGGTTTAAAATTAGAGCGAATTATCGGAAGTACTGTCTATAATCAACATTCATTCCAATTACACCCTTCAGCCATTCCAATGTCGGGAGCCCTTCCTTTAATGATTGGAGGTCACAGTATGAATTCTGAAATTGTGGCCTATTTGGCAGGAACCTTTGTCGTTCTTTACAACATTAAGAGAAGTAAGCAAGTGAAATATTTAGAGCACCCAACGTCGAACAAACCCTTCAGTTGCATTGCATTTTCAAAGGATGGTCAATATTTAGCAGCCGGTGAGAGAGGCCCCAAACCATCCATTGCTGTTTGGGATTTGCATCAAATATTTTCTCCTTCAATTAACAACAAGGAGAACAATAATGACACGAATGTGACATTAGAAAAACCAAAAATCACTTTTGATGTGAAGAGTAAGGAAAAAGGTCACGAACATGAGATTAAGCAAATTTGTTTTTCCAAAGATTCCAAAATGCTCATAAGTTTAGGTGCTGAAAATGAATTGAAAATCTGGGACCTTGTTCCTGCCTCTGGTCAATCATCACCTAGTGTCGGAAAGGGAGAATTGAAATTTTCAAAAAATGTGGACGAAACCAACGATATTGCTTTGGCTCCTAATGATGACAATGGTTTCATAACGGTGGGAAAAGGTTTCGTGAGATTTTGGTCCTATGCAAGAACAGCAAAATCGTCCCTCATCTCGGTCCGATCAGTTTTATGTAACCTCGATGTGTGGAAGCAAGCAAATTTTGTTAGTATTGAATCAAGAGGAAAGTAAGTTTCGTGATGATTGTGAACTAGTCGTTTGTCATCAACATTTTTCTTTTGATCCATATTGAATATGTTCTTTTGATAGGAATGAACACTCGGAAGTGTATGCAATTACTGAAGACGGAATTCTTTGTAAAATAGACCCAAAATGCAAGGAACTACAAAGCTGGGTAAACACCAAAGTCCAAAAAGCCTTCTCCATGTCAGTCTCCGATAAATACATTGCCACTGCAAGCGCGAAAGGAGTGGTTCGATTGTTTGAAACCAAAACTCTGCAATTCAAGAAGACCCTTCCCGAACCACCACCATCCACCAGTCACATTACCATGAAAAGTGTCAATAATATCAACAATAGGTACGTATGAATGATCAAGCATGATGATTGAACCATTTAAATCTATTCTTGCATTCTTTGTTGATCATTCAAATAGCTATGTCAAGCCTGCTGTATCGGAGGACTTCATACCTCCAAGTGCACTTGCTTGCGGCATTTTCGGTGAAAAGGTTGCTGTCATGTATGACGATAGGAGTTTATTTGTGTGGGATATTTCGAATCTGTCCTTAATATCCAAATATAGGTCGTTCATCAGTCACTCTGGCTGTGTTTGGGATCTTGATGTTCTTCCTGTCAATACAAAATCAAGTCTTCCACCAGGGACATTTGCCACTTGCTCCTCTGATAATACTATCAGATTTTGGAATATTGACTCGGATCAAGAAGAGAATATTCGTTCTTCGGTTGCTGGCAAAAGTGCCTTCTGTAAGGAGCTTCTTGCTGTGTTGCACATTCCTCCCAGTGTTAAGAATGCTGACGGTGGTATTCGAAGTATCAGTTTTTCTCCAGATGGATCTGCAATTATTTCGGGTGACAAGCAAGGACATGTAAGAGTCCATGATGTGTTCAATTTTGACCCAATATACACGGAGTTTGCACACGAGTCTGAAGTTCTATGCTTGGACAGCCATCAACTACCAAACGGAGATATCATTTTTGGCTCTGGCAGCCGTGACCGTATGATTCACCTTTACAAAATGAGCCATAGAAATGTGGATGTTGTACAAACCTTAGATGACCATAGCTCCTCTGTTACTTCCCTTAAATTTAGCTCCACTACCACAAAAGACGGTGAAGTTCTCAAACTAGTCAGTATTGGAGCAGAGAAATCTGTGGTATTCAGAAGGGTTGAGGATGTTGCTAGTAAGAAGAGCGTTCGAGTTGTACGATATCAACAAACTCCATCACCTTTTTCTGTATTTGATTTGGATGTTGACATTACTGGAAAATGGGCAGTAACAGCTGGACAAGGAAAGAGAATTAACGTGTATGATATTGAATCTGGAAAATGCAAACAATATATCGAGACAAAAGACAACAAACCTGTCAAGACAGGAGTTGATAATGCAGATCCATTGAAGGTTAAACTATGCCCTGCTGGTATTATTGCTGTCACAAGTGCTTCAGACAAACATTTGAGAGTGTATTCCTTCTATCGCAGAATGCTTATTTCTAGAGTGAAAGGACATGCTGATGTTATCACCTCAATATCTTTTACGCACGATCTCAAGAGATTAATTACTACATCGGCAGATGGTTGCATTTTTATTTGGTCCATTGGCACTAATTTAACCAAACAAATGATGGAGAGAATGGATGAATTAGAAAAACTAAAACGAGCATCATCCATGATGAACAGCCCAGTTCCATCCGCTCATCACATGCAACCTTCTCAACAACCACAACCTCCTACACCCAAGTCGAGCGATCATGATATCAAAAACGTACCCATTGCTTTTTCACAGCTTCCTCCACCTCCATCTGCAAGAGGTTTACCATCTTCAGAACTCGTAAAGTCTTTGAGCAAACAGCTCTTTGATTTGGATCAAAAAGACACTTCAGAACCACATGAAGAGAATGAACAACACTCCAATAAGGCCACTCCATCTTCACAGCCCATCTTACGAGACACGTTGCTACCTCAATGGGCTAAGGGTGCAAGTGCTTCCCCAAAACCTACAGACAAGAAGGATGACGAAGATAAACCGCTGTCGAAATGGGCAGAACGAGTGGTCGAGAAGGATAACTTTAAACTCATTGCTAATGTTGAGGATGTAGATCGGTCTCTCATATCCAATAAGAGAGTGCCTACTCCTTCTGACGGCAATGATGATGATCTTGTGAACTCTGACGAAATGCTCCATCAAGATCAAGGCGCACTTCTTGACAAGCACAAAAACCTTATTGAAGATCTGAGCGATGGTGAAGATTCGAATGATGAAGATAACATTATCATGTTTCCTTCATCTGAAAATAGTTCTGATACTAGTTTTCAAGTGGCTGAAAATGATCACACAGACTTTGTTCAGGATCAACCTTCCGAAGAAAAGAATGAAATCAGTCTTTTGGCTGACAATTTGAGCATGATACCCAATAATGGTGAATCGATTCAGGTAGGAGATTTGGAAGCAGTGAGTGACAGTGACGACGAAAGTGACGATGAAAGTGAGGTATCTCGAATGATTTCCAAAAAAATGGAAGATGATCTTGCCAAACCGGTGACGATCCCATCTATCCTACGTAGTAGCATTACCTCATCCTTTAAGATGAACAAGCAAGAGGAAGATAACAATCAAAACTCTCGTGCTGTAAACAATTTGTTGCAAAATCCACCAGTGGATGAATCTGCAGAGAGGTTTTCCATCGATACCATTTGTAAGAAATTACGAGATGCTCATGAAGACTCACAAATTGAGATTATTGTTGAAGAAAAGCCAGCTGTCAATACGAAAGCGGAAATTGATCGTAAGCTCAACGAGTTTAAAGAATTCTTATCCAAACATGAACCCTATACAGCAACACATTTGGAAACTGAGGTTGTAACAGAATCAGTCATGAAGACAACTGATGCTTCAAAGAATAACCAACCTGAGGTGCAAAAACAGGTTGAAATCCCTCAATCAAGAAGCACAGTTACGTCACAGGACACCTCAAGCTCACCCAAAGATTGTAAAACAAAAACAGAATGCGCTGGTATTGTCGAGGTACCTGTTTTCCCAATGGTAGCTCATGCAAGCCCACAGTTAGGAAACAAAATTGATGATTCAACCATTGAAAATTCACCATCTCTCATGAAAAAAGAATTATCCTTTGATATAACGGAAACAC
Organism: Naegleria fowleri; assembly: GCF_008403515.1. Lineage (NCBI taxonomy): Eukaryota > Heterolobosea > Eutetramitea > Acrasida > Naegleriidae > Naegleria > Naegleria fowleri. The sequence goes on along the minus strand of NW_025407998.1, from coordinate 684,680 downwards.
ATTCACAATTGATGGATCAATCTGACATGGTTCAAATACAAACTCCAAGAGAAAAACCAGAACCATCGAAAGTGACCAAGATTAAGAACAATATTGCAAAATTGACATGTGCATTCGAAGAAACTATCAAAGAAATGGAAGAACTTTCATATAATAATTCTGATGGAGCTATGGAAGCGATTAATTCTTTCCAAAAGATGGTTGCTCAAATGAATGTCCGAATGAGTCAAAGTGCTCGTTTATCAAGTTCTCATTCACATTTTGTGTTCTCAACTCCTCAAAATTTGTATGCATCCTCAGGAACTCAGCTTTCACTACCGCTTAATGAAAGCAATTCAAGTCCAACAACAACGGCACCACCGCAAGTTGACGTCTCTGACATGCTTGAAAGATATTCATCCGTACTTATTGACTACATTATGAAGAAAGTTGATAACCAAATGAAATAATCCAGGATTTTGAATTCAATGTACTAGACTTTAATTAATCCCTGATCGATATTTATAACAACTTTCCAAATTTAGATGATCTTTAGAAACCAGCAACCTCAACAACATTTCTCTCTTTAAAAAAATCAACAACCTCAAGCTCGAGATTCAAACCAAACATCCTCTTCAAATCAACATGATCACACTTCTTCAAAAGCTCAAACTTCTAAACAATTCTCACAGATCCTTCTCAACTCTTCTTTCCTCTCAATTCTATCCAGCGACAAAGAAACCAACGTCAACCACAGGCACTAATATTGGCAACACTGATTTTTCACACATTGACGGATATGGAACTTCTGTAAAAAATCAAAAAGAACCTAAAAAACAAACCTATGAAAATTTACCAAAAAACAAACCCTCCTCAGATCCTTACAAGGAGCAAAAGAAACTCGTTGAACAAATCAAGAAGGGTAAAGATCAATTAGAATTGGAAGGAAGAGAAAAACCAGAAAAGATGACATTGAAAACATCTTCCTCTCCTTCTAGACCTAAGAAAGGTGCACCCAAAAGAAAGGGTTTTTAAAAATGTTTGTGGATTGTTCTCGAATTTAAAAAGACATTTCCAAAAAGAAGATTTGGAGAATGATTAGGGTTCCCATCATTTGAACCGTGTTGATCCGTTATTGTAAATAAATATATGATGATTTCAATGCATCGAATATTTATTGGATAATTAAAAATTGATAAATATTTACAATGTTCACACATATGTCATCTCTAATCTACAATTTGAAACATGGGAAACGCACGACACGTGGTGTAGAGTTCCATTTCATCCAAAGCATTTTCTTTCTGATTCGACTTTTCGAACATGGATCCTTTAACGTGCGGAGAAGGTTTCTTTTGAGTTTCATGACTTAAAATCTGCTCCGAAAATCCTGCACGTGACAATCGGTCATAATTTTCCTTCTCTGACATTTGCTGAGAAAGAAGAAAATCTTCAAATTCTTCTCTTGGTACCACATTGACGATATACTGAAGTGCAGCACCTGAAGTACATTCGTTTCGTTTCAGTGGATGAACAATCTTTTCTCTTGTATCTCCCAAATTTGGTAAACGAGCAACCAAACGACAATCCAAATCCAATTGTTGTCTCAAATATTGATCCAAAATTTGAAAACTGTCGACCTGATACGCCTTCATCCAAATCGAACACAATGTGATAAGCTGTTCGTAATTTTTGCTTTGATCGAACATTTCAAAGTTGTGTTTCATCACATCAGCAATTTCATTGGTGGAAAGTTTCGAAATGTCGGACGCGTTCGAAAAAACACTTCGAAACATTAATGGTTTTGCATGAGGATTCGCATTCAAAAGTGTGACTGGTTCGTCAATACCGTAAAAGTTTTTGGGAGAAGGCAAACTTGAAAGTCGTAAAGAATTAAAAATCGATCGGACCGAGTGCATGTTGGTGTGAAAATTTGCTTGCGACGCATGGACTGTCACTTGTCTTTGAATAATTTCCTGCGCTGGATTCGATAGGGTCTGATTTTTCAGCCACCTCCAGGGTGATCTTCTATTCATCATGATGATGGTGGTGGTGGTGATGGGATCTTTGTGGTGTTCTGATTTGGAAAATTAAATTAATTAAACAAAAGAATTTTCAAAATTGTTGACGAGAGGATATCTTGGCTTGATTAACTAATGGTAATAAATAACGCAATTTTTTAATAATAAAGAGTTTGCTTTTTGAGTTGATTTTAAAAAAAGAAATGCAATTTATAAAGACAAATTGTTCAATTAAAGTATCTCTATATTAGGAAATTTCTAAAATCCTCTCATTGGAATTTCTGTCATGCATTTCAAAGTTAATCCTCACTGTAATATCTTGAATGATTCTATCTTGATTAAAACTAAAGCCATTTTCTGTTTCTCAAGCTTTTAACCTTTGAATTGTAAAGAAAGAGAATCAAATTGTAAATATTCAAAAGCGTTGTATTCACATTTAGATTCTCTTTCACAAGATTTTCAATGTCCATTCTGACAATATTTATCCAAATTGTGTTAAATGTATATCCTTCTTTCCAATTTCTATTTTTATTAATCGTGATTTGTAAATCCTTTCACATAATGGTGTCATTCTTGATGAATTTATAAAGAATAGGATCAATGCACCAAAGCATGTCCATGAACAATCCATTCTTCTTTGCGACATGATTTTCATTGATAATCAATGACATGCCACTAATCAGGAAATCATTTATTTGGTTATCAGTATACCAAAAGATCATATTTTTTTAGCATAGATGGGATTGTTTACTCTAATTGAGAGATGACATGCGCGAGAAATTTTGGACATTCTTTCTCCTCGCATGAATCGGATGTAAGTTTCAAAATGTGTATTAGCTCACAAATATGTGTTCAAAGAACCATTCTTCCACCATGTTGAGCTTTCGTTATTGTATCCTCTTTGTGTCACAACGGATGAGTGTCGTTGAACGATGTACGAGAAGTGATGACTTGTTGTCATGTGAGCGAAGTCAATGGCCATCGACACAATGCTTTACCAGAAGAGTGGAAATTAAGTTGAAACTAGTGAACCAAGTTGTCAGTCTTTGAGAATGAACAAAAGATTTGAAAATCAAGCGACATCTTGAAATAAATTAAACACGTTTTTATAAACATTCATTGTTGAAAGGTTTTCAAAATTGCAAAATTGTGATGATGAAACATTCATCAATCGCTCTTGAAGAAAGGAGAAAAGGAAGAAGGAAGGGAATAACACAGAGGCAGTCCTAGTAGTACTGGTGGTGATGGTGATGATGATGGCAGGAAGGAAGGATAACTTAGAGGAAGTAGATGGGTTTGAAAGTTCAATTCAACAAAGCAAAAGCTTGTTTCATCTCATCATCCACAAACAAACCAAATTCTTCCATTCCGCTCAATTCTTGTAAACACATTCGGATATTCTCTTGGATGGAAATTATTGAGGAAGAGTCGGTGGATGATGATGAGGAAGAACTGGATGATGAGGAAGACATGTCCATATTCGAGTTGTTGATCATCACGGAACCAGAATGTTTTGGAGATTCCACTAAAGGAGAGGTTCTTCGAGTTCTCTTTGGAGAAGAAGAAGCCTTGATTGGTTTTCTCTCTTGTTGAAGATGAGATACCGACGAGGAAGAGGAGATCATTGGATTCATCAAATCTTGAGTAAATTCTTCCAAACTTGTTGGAGATCCCTTTCTCTTTCTTCCATTCGTATTCGTGGAGGTGGTTCCTTCTTGCTCATGAATGGCAGCAGAAGAAAGGCTCAACGAGGTATGTAAGGAAAAAGATTCTGTGGCAGCGAGTGTGGTGGAGAACATTTTTGGCGGTAAATGCGGTTAGTGGTTGAGTGGCGGTTGTTGTGGTCGATTTTTTTTCGTTGTTTTGAGTCTTTTCAGCTTGTGGTGCTGTTCAGTATTTATTGGAATCTCTTCCTGTCAGGTGTCTTGTTCGAAAATGGTAATTGATAATTTAAATGTAGAGCAAAATTACGAATTTGTCGTTGAGTGAAAATTCATTGGAGAAAATGCCGTGAAAAAGTTTTTGCCTGGATGAAGATGACCAATGTATATTAAAATGTTTTTCAGATCAGATTTGGGCAATCATTGTGTGTTCGAGCAAAAGTGAAACCTTTTGTACAAATATGGAATTCAGAGGTTGAGAATGGAAGTTGTCAAGTCGAATAACTTCAAAAATAAAAAATTTGAAACATATAGCTCATAATGTGAAATATTAGGTCACCCATTGAACTTTTTTACTTTTAACCGCCAATCACAGAGATTCTCTCAATCTCTCGTTGATGGAAAGGAGCATGTTTTTATCGACGAGTAGATACACAATCCAACTTACGTTTTTATTTACAGAAACTTTTTTCACATCTTTTAATGCCTCAAATCCTTAGAAAAAGTTTTTCTAAACCTTTCTGGAAATCTGTAAAACAATGAATACATTGTCATCTGCATGTGCCCATTTCGTTATGGTTCTGATCCTCTCATATTAGGAAGTAACATTGGATATTATGGACAATTCACAAAGATTTCCTTTTGAATTGTGAAAAATCAAAAGATAGTAAAAATGATACGTTCGGAAATCTCCCAGTATCACCATGACTCAGTTCCTTTTGATTCGATATATTCTTTCAAAAGATTCTAGAGCATTTAGTCAAATGATGAAGCTCTTAAATGGCAATCATTCTCATCAACATCTTCGCAACCGGTGGTTTTGAATTCAAAGGATTTGGACATTTAAAGATCAATTGTGATTGTGTTCTCGGAGTTCTCCCCCTCCTCATCACTCTTCCTGCTGCAAAAACATATTTCCAAAAAGTCGAAAGCACTTTTATATCTCTGTTTTCAACAAAAGAGGAAAAGTGTTGGTGATGAATCGTTCATGAAAAAGCCCTTAAATTTCTATTCTTCGTCATAACTTCACTAAAGATCGATTTTATTGAGAAACCAATGCATGTTTTCACTGTGACACAGGAATGAGTTGTTGGACATCTGGCAGCGATTCATAGAAAAACCAAACATTAGTTTATAAATAACTGGTGGTCATTTGTAATATTGATAGTATGTATTCATTCAATTTTGGATAAACATTGAATTTAACCATTCATAGACAGCAATCCGAAATCATTCATGAACATATTTTTCTCCAACAGGAATTAAATGGTGAAAAAAATTTGCAGAAAATAAAGAACAAACAAGCCTTTTATAACCATTCGGAATTCACAATTTCACAAAACAAGCATTAATTTCACCTTGACACTTAAAAGTCAAGTCGTTTCGAACATTTTGGCAAAAATTCGTCGAGCTCAAATAAGGAAATGAGTCATGCGAAAGAAACTTCCATTTGCCATTTTAGAAAAAAATTAAATCCGGCAAAGGAATTGTTTATGCATCACGTCCTTTGAAGATTGTTTTTGAAAAATTCATAATTTTTTCCATGGTTGTTAGTGTGTTTGTTTAAAAAGGAAGTGTGTTTCATCAAAAGGATAATGCACTTGGAATTTATTGCATGAGGTCTTTTTGGAAATCATGGTTTTACTGTAAAAGTTTCATTCACATTGAAACTCTCATTAAGGGTTGTCAACAGAAGATGTTATTAAGGACTGTCACATTTATGAAGTCTCTCATGCAGAGTGTATAACAAATACTGACATGAAGACGACAATGAGACCAGCTGTCATTGCTAGAACACCATCAAAGATCTTTCAAGGAAATGTCAAATTCGAATTGATTCCACCGATCGTCATAATTGATGGTTTAAATTAGGAAAAACTATAAATGGTAAAACCTGTTCTTGTGTTTAATTTGAATGAGAGAAAGTCATTCGTGTGAAAAGATATCATCATGATCGAAATGATCTCCTAACAGATCCATGCACTCTTTCATTCCTTCATCGGCAACGATTTCACCTTTGCTGAAAGATGACATTTTTTTGTAATTGTTGTATAAATTCAAGTTCACTTACAATTCAAACAACATGGCGCCTTCACCTCAAAAGACATTACAAGTTCATACAAAGGTGTTCAACACAACATGAATTTCTTTCTCACTGCATTTTATTCATCCATTTTCATAGTGCTCAAGTTGTTTCATGGATTTTCATTAGTGAGCTCGATGAGACCTCCTATTGAACTAGAGAGAACACAGAAAGTGTTTTTTGCGGCATTGAACACTTTGTGTGGTTTATTGGAGTCGTCAAGTCAGTGGTTGGAGAGTTCGATCGAAACACGAAACACATTGAGCAACAACATCGAGTTGATTTCTTTTGATTCATAATTTATTTTATATACATTTTACATTCAAGTGTGGGGGTGTTTGTCAATATTTGACAAGTATTGTTTGATTCAGGTCATTTGATTCAAACCTAGAATAGGAAGGAAGAGGAGAAGAAGAACTAGGGAGGAGAGGGAATAATGAGAGTGTCGTCATGTCGTCGTCATGTCATTCATTATTGATTGAGAAGTGAAAGAGCGTGTTCCATATCTGCCTTTGAGAAAATACTTTCTGAAACGCACATCGAACTAAACATGTCATCGTTGTTCAACTCATTCATAATGTTTTCAATTTGTGAGAAACAATCTTTCATATTGAGAGAGAGAGCAGAAATGGATGAAGTGTCAGCCTTCAAAGGATCCATTGGGAAACTTTCTTGGGTCTTCTTTTCGCTCAATCGAATGAGTGGAACTTGTTTCTTGGTTGGTGACATGTTGGCTGTGTAACTTTCAACGATTTTGCTCTTCTTGGTGGATGGAATTTCGAGAGAGAGCTCTTCTTCTTCTTGTTGTTTGGTTTCTTGTTCACGGTTGTGGTTTTCAGGGAATTCGTCTTCGTTGGAGACATTCTTTGAACGAGAAGCCATCTTTCTCTTTTTGGAATTGGTTGGAGTGGTGGCTGAGGAAGTGTAAATGGAACTTTCGAAGGAGAAAGAATTGTCCGAGTAGAGGGAAGCAGCAGACATCATGTCTTCAAAGGACATGGTTTCAAAATTGAGTTGACAGCTGGCAGGTGTGGTGGTTTTGACAGCAAGTGCTGGTTGTTGAGGATGAGTGGAATTCATTCTTCTGGTAGTGGATGGCATTTTAGTTGTCGTGTGGAGATATAGGTGTGCCTTCAATTCAGCTGAACTAGACCAGGTCGTCTGCTTTGAATTGGTTGTTTTTTTTCAATGTGTTTGGGCTGAGCTTTGTTTTCTTTGGTGTAGTTTTATACTTTTTATTTTATGTCAACTGTCAATTATTCTTTTTGGTCAATAGTGTGTCAGATGCGGAGTAGAATCATGAAGTTCGAAATGATGCGTTGTGCTGTTTTTCATGGCCATTTACATACATTCAAAAATTAACTCAGGTTTTGATAAATTAATAAATTACCGTCCCAAACAAGAAAAAACCACCACTTTGAAAAGATTACTTTACCGCCAACACCATTATTTCATGCATTTTACAACTCTCTTGTAATGATATTTGAATACATCATTACAAATTGTGAAATGTAGAAGTGTACAACACATGAAACCGACAACGTTATGCTTATTATCTCCATGTTGGAGGCAAATCAACGATCATAACGACAATGAACGAACGAGAGATGAGAAGGAGAATTGAAACTCTTGTCGTGGTCATGTACACTCAAGAGATTGAAGTGAACCAAATTGGTTATCTCTTGCTTTTGGCGTTCTCATTGAGTCGAATCACTCGACATGAATTTGCATGATTATCTCTGTAGATCTATTATGCTCAACGAATTTCGAGTGTGTCTACCAATGCTTGCTGGTGGATTCCTTTGCTTCATCCCTGTGAATTCCATCGAGAGATACTCCAAATCGATTTGTATGTCATGACTCACATTCCACTTGGCAACACGTTATAAAAATGTGTAACTGTAGTTTCTCTCAATGATGTAAGTACATCATTTTTCCAAATATTGCATATAAAATGATTAATTTGGAAAAATCAAGTAAAAAAGTCAAACTTGTATCAAAATCGAACGGAAGTGAAATATTGTTCCTGGTTGGAATTGTTTGCTCACTACTCCCAGCACTATTCGTGCTACGAAAGCGAAATAATTCCAACAGTATATTCCCTTTGGATGCAACACTCGGGCGCTGCAACTCCTATTGCCGAAAAATTTCCTCTTCCATACAATAATTCGAGTTTGGCGATAAATGAAGGAAGTACTGTTCTCGTCGACCAAATTATCATAAAAGTAAAACGTATGGGAGGATGAATATTCAACCAGTTGCTATCAACAAAATCCTTTTGTGTTTTGGCAGAGCAATAAAAGGGCCTCTCTGACCTCAGGCTCATCTTTGGAGGTTTTCTGCCGTGGCTCCTGAGAATGAATGGCCCATATCTTTTGATCTACAGTGAAGTGATTCATTGGGAGAGACTCTTGAGAGCAATGGACCAAACTCCTGGAGGTCCTGGGTCGTTCCTCCTTTCTTCTTTCCATTGAGGGTTGATGAAACCGAATTTAATAGGATTGTTGAGTGTGGATCCTCTCAATACAATTCCAAATTCTACATCCATGAACAGACAGGCTACCAATAGGTACCAGCCTCAACACTTCTCAAAGATCCAAACCACCCTGGTCAATAATGCCTCTCCCAACTCTGAAATTCTGTTGAGAGAAAAAAAAACATTCCCCCTCTCAAGTAAGGAAACGGTTTGAAAATTTTTTTTTCATAAAATTAAGGTCGTGATGGGAGATGATGAAACAACACTTGAGGGACCTCCATACCTGTCATTGACAAATCAACACAAGTCAAAACAGGTAAAGATGGGAAAGAGATCAATTCAGTTGGTGCTAGTTGTAATAAATTGTGAGTCTCTTGTTGTAGCAGGGCCTACGTTGACCTTCTTTGTACATGAAGAACACTACAAAATTGTAGAATTGTATATGAATTGAATGAGTGGATTATTACAATAAAGAGATGAACAACTTTTGAATACATCCATTTTGAAATATAAGTGAGGATAGAACAAAAAAGAAGACTGCTGTTTGAATAACCTTACGTGGTTTGCAATTTCAAATCACTCATCAACATCATTGTATAACCGTGTCATGAAGGATCCTTCATGAAATATTATTTTCATTGATTTCGAATTGTTCGGTGCAAAACACGACAAAAATGGATGTGACTCTGGCTCTGACAATGGACCCTTCTCTCCAAAAGCGTCATCGAAAAGAACTCCGCTGCATGAAAGAATCAATTTCAAAAGAGTTGAAATTTTCACAAACATGAATTTCTTCACTTGAAAGATGATACTTTCAAAGAAAGAAACTAGCTAACAGAAATGGGGATGTAGTTTCAGGTGATTATTTTGATTTGAGATACCACATACGTCGTGTTCATGATTTTGCAACTTGATGAGGATGGAACACACCAGCTTCGACCATCTTAGTGGTTAAAACATGACGTGCACTCACTCCAAAACATTCCATTGTAAAAAACAATCCTTCCAAAAATAATTTCAAAAAATAAACACCCACAACACCAGAATGCTATCAGTTACATCATCAACTTCAAGATTTGGTTCAGTCTCAGTGCAGCAATCCTCTCGCAACATGATGATGGAAGAATTCAGTAACTCATTCAATGAAAATGATTTCTTAGATGATGAACCCCTTGTTGTTGTTGAGAGTGGGGAAGATTCACGTCCAGATTTGATATCCCAACAACAATGTCCTGCCACCTTGATACTTTACTTGAAAGACTCTCGCAATCGCGATGTTGTGGTTCAACGGCAAATCATTCAAGACTTGATCATCATGAATGATTTTGAAGGCCTGATGAAAAGAATTGCTTTGCTCTTTGAATCCTTTCCCAATCAACACAATTTAGACAAAATTTCCACTCTTTCTGTGGTGATGCAAATAGTCTGTAGGGTGGGCTCCTGCAAGAAGCAAGCTCTCACCAATGATTCTGAATGGAGAGATGCTCTTCAAAGATTGTTGCAATCAAATTGCACCTGCATGGAATTGTTTGTCAAACTCAAGTATCACAAACAGAAACCAAAGAATGCTTCCTCATACGTAACACGAGCTCTTGTTCCATCCTATCACCAAAAGACTCACTCTTTGCTTGACAACCACATGTTCTATCAAAAGAAAAGACCAATCAGGTCACTTTTCAAACTTGATAGCTTCGACTTCAATGCAAGCAGCTTTGATAGAATAATTGTTGATGCCACCAGTATGATGTTAGCTGTGAAGGAACTGAAGCATTTACTGCTTTACAAAAATAGAAAGGAACAAGCTGAGAGATTTATCCTCAAATTGTTCTCTCATTTGCACCATGTCAACTCACTCAAACTCATGCACATTTGTTTCAACTCAACAAGCAATCTTGTCATTCCAGAGAATCAGAGAGACATTGATGCTGACACATTTGTTGTGTCAGTTGCTCCAGCATTCTCTTTTGTGAATGAACAAGTCGTTGAGTCGGCAAACAGGCAGATTATTGCTGGTTATTTGGAATCTTGCCTGGTCGTTACAAACGACTGTGTATTGACAAAGGAGATGAAGAACATGGGTGTCAAGTGTTGTACTCCAAAATCATTTTTGAAACAGAGCTTTAAAGCGTTCTCTAGATCCAATAAGGAAATGAACGTTTCCAAGAAGAGCTCTTTTAGAGAGTGGATTTCTAGCCATGTCGATATCCCAATGTTTCACTAAATTTATTTCTCCAAAATTGAATGGCACTCAACACAATACGCTTATCCTCTGACAGAGCCTGTTTACCTCGCCAGAATCTTTGTGTAATAATAAGTTACTCGTTTTATTGTTAGAAACATATTCAATTTCATATCCATTTCATCAATGTAGCAATCTTTGAAATAAAGCTAAGCATTAAACGCACAATTACCAGATTCCTTATCAAATGGCAGCATGTTTTTGCGCTGTTGCTGTCTCCATACGCTCGCACACACAGAATTCCCTCTCTTGAAAGTTTCTATCGCACTTGTTCCATTTTGATATCGCAATAGGCGGATGATCGGTGTTGAGGTAAAATTAAAGCAACGCAAAGATGCGACATGGAGAATCAACAACTCGAAAAAAATTCAAAACACTTTCTTTGCTCCTCTATATTGAGAGCCATCTCCCAACAGCACAACATTGCGATTTTTTGTTCGGAATTGACTCGTTCGAATTTATACCGTTCTCAATTCATTATCATCACTACCCATTCCTATCATCCTCTGTTTTTCATTGTAAATATTCCTTTTTTGAATAAGAGAGAGTGAATAACAATAACCGGTCCAAACATTCAATCCCAATTTTGATTCCCCTTTCTTTACTATCACATGACAGCCGAAGTTGAACAACCACAACAACCTACTGTTGTTGTTGAAATTAATGGCAACAATAGCAACGATAACCCATCATCACAATCAGTAGAGGAGATACAAAACAAGGCAATCACCAACACTCAACAACAACAAGAATCAAACGCCAGACGACCTTCCAGAAATCCCTTCAAAAGAAAAAAGAAACAAAAAGAAGCCGAGAGCAGACCTGATGAAGAAGTTCCTGACGTGAGAGAACCTAATTTAAAATTCAAAGATGCTTTTACCATGTACAAAATTATCGGATGGAACTGGATACTGGTGTTCATTGGTATCATTGGGTAAGTTGTTGAAATTCATTGTCAACCAAAGAGGATGATGGATAACTTTTAAACTTTTTCATTACGAACACTGTGCCTTTGCCAACGTAAATGTGTATTGTAATAATACTTCACTCACGTTGTCTAACTTTACAATAGAGCCATGGGTGCTGGTGTTATTCCATTGTCTTTCCAATTTCTTATCGGAGATGTAAGTACATGTGCCGAGTGTGTCAAATTTGAATCATCATCATTTATTGGAATCTCAATCTCCTCTCATGTCAACTCTATTTATACACAAAAATAGCTCATTAACGTTTTTACACCTGTCCGTGCAGACGGTTCATTGGTGCCGCCACAAGAAATGAAAGATGGTGTCTCCAAGTATGCCTCCTATTTTGCAATTATTGCTGCTGGTGCAGCTGTTGCAAACTTTTTGAAAGATTTCTTTTTGAACTGGGCTTCTGAAAGAATCGGAATGAATGTGAGAGGAGCTTATTTTGATGCTCTTACAAGACAAGAAATGGGCTTTTTCGATATCAAGAAAATTGGAGCCCTCACTGTGACATTGTCTGAAGACGTGAACAGAGTTCAAGAGATTTACTCGGTGAAAATTGCAACCTTATTCCAAAACCTTACTCAATTCGTCATTGGTCTCGTGTTGGCTTTTACCAGTGGTTGGCAAATGACTTTTGTGATGATTTCCACTCTGCCTCTCATGGTTGGAGGAGTTGTTATTTTGGGAGGTGTGATCCGATCTTTGACGGCTCGAATCAATAAGGCCAACGACCACAGCGCTTTCATTGCCACTGAAGTTATGAGCTCCATGAGAACAGTGAGAAGTATGGCTGGTGAAGAGAAGGAACGTGCCAGATATGGCAAAGATTTGAGAAAAATGTATTTGGCTGGTATTGGAAAATCCGTTGCTCAGGGTATTACTTTTGGTGCTTTAATTGGTATTTTGTGGGGAACTACTGCTTTGGCATTTTGGTATGGAGGTGGTTTGGTCGTTGACAAGACTATGGACGTGGGTGCCATGTTGAAGGTCTTTGGATTGTCTTTGTTTGCCATTATTGGTATCAGCCAAGCTGGTTCCTTCTTCCCTGATTTTGGTAAGGCCATGGTCTCACAAAAAGCTATCCTCAAGATTATTAAGAGAGTTCCTGCCATCACTTTCAAGGGAGGAAAAACTTTGGATGTTGTGAAGGGTAATATTCGTTTCGAAAATGTCGATTTTATTTATCCATCTCGACCAAATGTCACAGTCTTAAAAGATTTTAGTTTGGAAATTACACCAGGTCAAGCGGTCGCTTTGGTTGGCCCATCAGGTTCAGGAAAGTCAACCATTGTCGGATTAGTGGAAAAATTCTACGAACCAGCGAAAGGAAAAGTTTACATTGATGGAGTGGACATTTCTGAAATTGATCCAATGTGGTTGCACAGAAATGTTGGAATTGTCACTCAGGAACCAGTCTTGTTTGCTACCTCCATTTATAACAACATTGCTTATGCAGTGGGAGAACAGAATGTCACTCCTCAACAAGTGGAGGAAGCTGCTCGAGCTGCCAATTGTCACAACTTTATTATGGACCTCCCACAAAAATATAACACAATATTGGGAGAAAAGGGTGTGTCATTATCAGGTGGTCAAAAACAAAGAATCGCCATCGCCAGAGCCCTCGTTCAAAATCCTCAAATTTTACTCCTTGACGAAGCTACCTCTGCCTTGGATACTGAATCTGAAGCTTTGGTCCAAGCTGCTTTGGATCACTTGATGAAAGGTCGTACCACCATTTGTATTGCTCACAGATTGTCCACAGTTAAGAACGCAGACAAGATTTGTGTATTGGCTAAGGGTGTTCTCAAGGAAACTGGTACTCACGACGAGTTGATGAAAATTGAGAATGGTATTTACAAGGGTTTGGCTGAGAAACAAATGTTATTCAGTCATAATGAGGATTTGGAAGATGTTATGGACATTTAATGCTTTCACACATTTCCTCATAAATGATCATTTTAAAATCAACGAGTTTTCATTTATCAAATATGATATTAGGTATTTTTTTCCTTCTTTATTTCAATAATGGATTTTCCTTACAAGATAAAACATTCATTGACAAGAGACATTCAAAATACAAAAAAACAATGAACCACAGCCCTCACATCTCCCAAACACTTCCAAGCTCTCCAGACTTCAAAGACCCAACCACAACAATACCTTCCACAAGCACTTGTATCAATGATCATGTTTCATCGTCTGTCAATGATCATTTCGAATGCCACTCACTTCCAACATCACCAACAGCACATTATGCCCTACATCATTCATTGCGAAATACAATACAACACCTTCCTTCTCAGATCTTCCTTCAACCACAACCACCTCTTCAAATTTGGATGAACTACCTCGTGGAGAATGAAAAGGAAAAACAACTATTGAGAAATGAAATTATTGATCTTCGGAGACAAAAGGAGGTGTTGTATGGAAATGATTTGAAAAGTTTTTTGAAAAAAAGTTTTCAAGAATTGACACAACAATTACGTCAACAATTCAATGAAGAAAAGAATCAGCACTCTTCCGAACAGTTTGTTCGAGTGAATGAATTGCTTGAGTGGTGTCACCATCATCCACTCAACCCATCGAAGGATCATCATCAAGAATGGGAAAAGTTTTCTCAAGAATTGTTGCAAATGGTCAAACAGCATGAAAGGAACGTCACCAATGTATTGGAAAGCTCCTTGCAAATACAAAAGCAGGAAACTCGACATGCATGTGAACATTTCGAAAAAGAAATGAATTCCATTGGACAGAAATTAAATTCAAATATTGAGAGGTTCAACACTTTGAATATGGAACTTTTACAACAAGTTCAATGCAATCAACAGCAACAACAACAAGAACAACAATGGATGAACCTCTTTGCAGAGATGATGAAAAGTAAAGATCAAGAGATTGCATTAAGAGATGAGCTCGTGAAGGAACTCAAAGATCGACACAGTCAAGATCAAGAATTATGGAAATTACAACATGAAAATCTTCATCAATATGCTCAAGAACTCGAATGTATCGTCGAACAGTTAAAGGAAGAATTACAACAACAAGATGCATCCATACAATCACTGAAAGATTCGTTTCAAGAAATTGAACTTGAAAATTCTACTCTCAAAGAAAATTTTGAGAATCAAGTGGAAGAAATAACGCAACATTATGAATTAGAATTGAAAGAGTTTGAATTAAATGCTTCTTTAGAGAAGAGACAATTGCAAGATCAATATTTTGAAAATTCATTGTCACTTAAAAGTTTTATTGGTCAACAAGAGGTTGAAATTGCAACATTGAGAAAAGAAGTTTCTCTTCGAACGAGAGAAAACAACTCTCTGTCACAACATTGCAAGGCCATTGAAATGAGAATGCAAACACAAATCATGCAATTGGAAACAGAATTGTTGGAACTAGAAAAAAAGAATGAAACCATACAACAAGAATATGACCAAGAATTGGACACAATCAAACAATCCATTCAAAGCAGTTATTCCAATCAAATAGAGGAACTACAGAATGAAGATTCACAAAAGGATTCAAAAATCGATCAATTAGAACTCGAAATTCAACAATTAAGGGAATTCGAGAAAGAACTTCAACAGGACAAGAAACATTTCACACAAGAATTGAATCTCATGAAACAATTATATGAAGATCAGATGAGAGAATTAGAATTTTACAAAAGAGCTCAATTAAGTCAATTCATTCACCAGAGAGCTGACCCTCAGAAGAATGATGAAGTGGAGCAGAATGGAGAACATGTTGGATGCATCTCCATCACTTCTTACACTCCCTCGCATTCGTTCTGTCACTTATCATCCACCAGAACACCTAGAAAAAGTCCTAATTCAACACCAAACCATTCACCATCTAATCGCAACACCAAACTCAAATTTCTCGCTCCCTCAAGAAATGGAATATTCATGTAATAATTGCCATGTTTTAAAAAGAATGCCAAACAGTTAATGACAACAAATATGAATACCCATCATGAGTATATATCCTATTTCCATGCTTCAACATCTAACTCAATATAAACATTTAACATTTTCAGCTCAATGAAATGAACTCACAAAACAAATACCAATGCACAAGAAACGACAAGAACAATGAACTTGAGAACAAATTTTCCAAAAAAAAATGCAAAAGAAACCATCGAACGATCATCAAGAGAATGTCATTGAGGATGAGAATGACACTTCGGAAAGTACCAAATGGGACACAATTTCCATTCCGATCACATCTTCAAGTGTTCAAAATTTTCAGCAACACCAAATATACAATCCATTTCAACGATTATTAGAAAATGAAGATATTCTCATCACAGTGATTGAATTTTTAGATCGATTTTTTGTATTATGGAATATTTCCTTGTGTTCGAAATATTTCCATCGACTCACTCATAAACCTTATGCCTATACGAGATTGTATTGGAATTTTTCACAATCACATTTACAACGTTTGGATTTAATGTCGAAATATTATTCGCAGTTGAAATATTTAGAAATTGAAGATTCGATTCATTTGAAGGAAAAGATCATCTCGGAATTGGAGGTGAAAAAGTTTAGAGATTTTCTAAAAGATCATTCGAGTACGATACAACATGTCGATATAGTTTTTCATAGAAATCAAGAATTGCTGTTTCATGAAATTGTGAAAGAATGTTCGGAATGGTTGAAATCTCTTTCGTTGAAGATTTCATTGTGGCCAGATTTTGCATGCAAAGCTTGTCAATCATTGAATCAGTTTTCACAGTTAGAAAAGTTGAAACTCAAGATTGGAAATAGTATTGATCCTGAACTGGTGTTGACAAGTTGCCGATCTTTGTTTGAAAAAGGAAAGTTGAGTCTCTTTCACTCAACAACTGTATTGAGATCGAAATCTCATGTTTTGCAATTCATTGATTACCTTAAATTGTCTCAAAAAACGATCAAAGATGTTGAGTTTTCAATGAATGCTCTCGAAAATGAGGAATTCAATGAAGTGATACCAAAACTGAATGTAGAATTATCAAATTGCAGACGAATAACAGTTACACTTCTTGAAGTGCAGGACTTGTCGAATGTCAACCATTTCACAGAAATGTCGTCCACTTGTTCGGAATTTAACATGAACTTGATTGGTGTCCAATGCCAATCTGCTATACGAATTAATCTCGAGAATGTGAAAATATTTAATGTAGAATCTGCTAAATATGAACCCAAAACAAATACTTTTCCTCCATCCATGACACATTTGACTTTTCAATTGAAATCTCTTGATACATTACCTAAAATGGACATTGAGTTTTTCCAAGTTTTTAAATTATTGAGAACATGCACGTTTCATCACGTGGAAATACCATCTCTTGAGAATGAAACTATCCATGTTTTACCTCTGCTTGAAAAATTACAATGCCACAATTGCAGAATTCAAAATATTCACTCTCTATTGAAATTTCCAAATTTGACAATTCTCGAATCTAATTCGTGCTTCTTTCCAGAAACACCATACTTTTACACTCCTAAAGAAGAACATTTCTTAAAATTGAAAGAACTCACCATTACGAATATGAAATCAGGAAAATTGAATTTACAAATTCTGAAAAACATGCAATTAGAACAACTCAATCTTTCACAAGCCCTTCTTGATTCCAACTTTCGTGACCATTTGCATTTCATTGAAAATATGCCCTCTCTCACCTATTTGAATCTCTCAAACGAGAACCAAGTTTTATCTGAAATTTTAAAACACATGAATTTTGAACGTCTCACCAACTTGAATTATCTCATCATGAAATATCATAGGACTTCACATAGGAGAGATTTATCATTTAAACTAAATTCAAGTATTTATCACCTCATTCACCACACGAGCATGATCTTTCCAATAATTAGTTCAGAAACTTTCATTAATATTGAACCTGATAAGTATCACCATGGCGGAGAAATGATCGACATTCCCATACTCACCAAAGAAAAAGCTTTGCAAATTGTAACCAAATTTATTCCTCGTTCCTATCAAGAACAAGAAGGTGAAATTCTCACAGTCTTGTATTGTAGAGAATATCATTACATTACTTTTAGCTTGCAAGGGAAATTTGGATATGTATTGGTCAAGAATGAACCCTCTAGGAATTATCCAATCATGAAGGGTCAACTCACGAAAGAGAATGTGGAACAGAGATATCTACTCGAGTACATGTTTCGAATTCCCTCTTCTGTGGAGAAATACAAAATGAAATGTGACATTATTTGAGAGAAGAGAGAATTTTCAGCAGTGTGTACATACATTTTCTGTGTCCTTCTCCTTTTTAAATGATTGATCGAGTTCACAATTCCATCAACAACGCTAACTATAGAAAATGTACTTGGAACAATTTTTGTAAACTCGATCAATAATTTTACAAAAAAAATGTCCAAAGTAAATTCAGAAGGAACAACGGATCATCGTTATTCATGGCTCAATTTCTTACCTTTTACGCGTCTACCTGGATCCGTTCTCTCAGAGAATAAACAAATATTTGAGGAAAAGAGTTATTATGTTCATCATCAACAGATTGATCTCTCGGAATGTATCAAAACGATGCAACAAGGAACTCTGCTGTTTGGACATGATGATGAAGAGAAGGCTCATGAGGAATTACGGAACTATTTTGAAAAACAAGAGGAGAAGCAGAATGAAGTATCCAATCGTTCCGGGGTTAAGGTTTTAGATGCTGATTGTTTGCAAGTTGCGTTAGAGTTGGAAGAGAAAACACATCGGAAACCATTGGTATTGAATTTAGGTAATTATGATGATATTCTTGGAATGAGTGATTGATTTGAGATTTTTAAATTTATGGTTTTGATGAACATGATGATGAATGGCTGCTTTCAATTTTGAAAATTGGGTTTTGAAAATTTTGCATGATCGATCAAAAAAGCAAATAGACATTGCGAACATGTGTGTGGAAAGTATTGGCATCCATATTTGGGTAGTCAAGGTAAGCCATTCTCTATACTGCAGGAATTAGCGTAAATGCTAAACATAATAATTTTGAAAATTGAAACATGAAGAGGAATTTATTGAAAGAAAAAGTGCAGTGTATAGATACAGTTTAGATCCGCAACATAATGAAAATTTAAAACAACAACTTGTTTCCAGAGTGAGCGATCCTAACAATATCACACATCACATCCCAAGATTTGGAGCCATTGTGTCATCAGGAGTGCCGATCATTAGAAAATTCGAAGAGACGAACGACTATGCTTTGACTGAAAATGTTAAAACGATTGACGTGGTGGCATGCGGTGCTGTAGATTTAAGACGCAAATGGTTTCGCGAAACTGATGTTCTGGATTATTTTGATTCGTCCAACAACTTTAATGAAGAAAAGTTCATCAAAGATACCAAGTTGAAAATTAGAATTGTGCTTTTGGCTGCTTTGAAAACAGGCCATACTGATCTGGTTCTGGGGGCATTGGGATGTGGAGCATTTCTAAAGTAAGTATTTGGTATGCACATTCATGTTTGATTGGTAACAGTTTGCAATTTGTTGTGTGACTCTTTTTTAGTGACCCTGTAATTGTGTCCAAGTGTTTCCATGAAGTGTTGAAAGAACCTCACTTTCACAACAAGTTTGAGAATATTTACTTTGCAATTTTAGGAAAGAAGAACTCGTCAATTTTCCAAAAAGAACTTGACGATTTGATTAATTGAGATTTTCAGTGGAGGATCAGTCAAACATAATGCAATTACGAGCCTACTGTCAACTCAATTGCGTGGTTCAGCAGATTTCGATTCTTCTTCAGATTTCTTTGGAATTTGCACGCCTCCACCTGTATACATTCCAACCACGTTAGCAACATTGTTATCATTATTGGTTTCACTACGATATTGCAATTGACATTCATCTTCAGGCAAGAATTTCACAATAAATTCGCCAATGGAAGATGGAACAATATGGGCTGTTTGTGATGTTGGATTTTTCTTAATGTCACTGCCAGTGCCGCTTGGACTGCTGCCTCGTATCATACTGGATGCCCATGAGCTCAATAATCCGCCACTATTAGAATTGGTGTTGGAGGCATTAATGTTGTTGCTGACATTATTTGTGTTCATCATTAAAGTATTGTCATCAAAAAGTCCCTTCTTCACCTTAAATGTCATTTGGACATCCTTAATATTCTCAATATGATTTTGCAAAGAAGCTTGAATATGACTTGTCAAATAAGAGGTCATACAGTGAATTCTCTCAGTAGATTGGGAGGCCAGCCAAATTCTAATCAATGCATAGGTTAATGGATTATACTTTTGTCCGATTTCTGATTCTTTCTTTGCCAAGAACACATGATTCACGACACAGTTTCCGCTTCCAGAAGTATAGAATGGAGCAAATCCAACAGTTGTAACATTTCCAGATGTATTAGTTGATCCTGATAAATTACTTCCAACGATATTCACTTCCTTACTTCTCAACTCTCCAGGGAATGCTTCAACGACATATTTTTGAACCATCTTGTTAAAATCATCCATTGTGTCACATTCCTTGAAATTGTGAACTACGACAAATGTAATCTTTCTTGGTTTACCAGTGGTTGGATTAATCCCATGATCTCTTCTGTACAATAATTCATACAATAATTGGTACTCTTCCCATGACATTTCATTCACAACAAATAAAATAAAGTGTGACATGTTTAACAAGAGTTCTTGAATCACATCTTCCATCATTTTCTTCTCTCTCACTGTCCTTTCAATGGCTTCATTCCATTGATGTTGAAATTCTGTTCTGTGTCTACCCATCGATGATGTGCAAACTGTTGCTGTTGATGAATAGTGAGTGACTGTTGTTGCATCATGGAGCTCATATTAATTGCAGGAACAGCAGTTGAGGTAGACAATGGACGTGATAATGATGAAGACGACATATTCTTGACCACCAATGGAATCATGTTGCTATTATTACTCATTGTGAAATTCATTTGAGAATTATTGGCAGGAATTTGAAATTGTTCTTGAGAAGCTTGTGGATTATTAGTAGTGATCACACTCGTCGTCACAACAATATCTTCCTGAGGTAGCATATTGTCTTTTTGAATTTCTTTCAATTGTCTCTTAATTTCTGAAATACGTATTGGACTTCTCAATCCCATCGTATCGACCAACAACCAATCTCTTCCTTGATTATTTCTTGGAACTTTGAAACACAATGGAGGAGTACTTTGTGTCAATCCCACACGTAAATCACTTCCGCTTAATTCATTTAACACATGAGTTTTTCCACAATTTTTGAAACCCAACACACTCACCACACAACTTGGTTGTTGAGTAAATTTGTGTTCAATTTCTGCAAAATAATTAATATAGTGATGATGGTTTCGTTTTTTGGAGAATTTTCTTTGATTCGATGACAAGGATTCAGAAGCAAATGGATCTTCAATGCTGTCACGAGGTGTTAAATCGCCAGCAGAAGAGGTGTTGTCATTCGAATGATCTGTAGAAGTGTTATTGGTGCTGGGTAGTCCACCAAAGGCAGAGCTAGGACTTGGTGGTCTTGAAGGTGCATTCAAAATTTGAGTTGGAAGAACTGAATCATTTCAGAGGATTTTAAATTTTTTGAAATTTCAATCATTAATTGAGAGTTTGTACACAATGAATAAATGAAACTTGAACTAATTGTAACACTTATACACAAACTTACCTCCAGGGACAATGGCTTGAGTATTAATAAACGATTGTGGTGTTGTGGTGGCATTGACATTTGACACTCCTTGAGCGGATGATGGTTGTGCATTTATCATGTGTGAATGAATACTTTGCATTAATTTTTGATTTTCCTCTTCATGTGCCATTGCAACCGCTTCACTCATCGATTGTTTAATTCGATCCAAAATTCGATATTCCAATTCTTTCGATAATTTAATGGACCATCCTTTTTGTGTTAAATGTTGTGGAGAAATTTCATCCATGTCAACAATTAAATCATAATCTTCATGACCATCATCGATTTGATAATTGAATCCTCCATATTCGGAATAAGAATTATATTCATCTCCAGAGAGAGAGGAACGTGTGGAGAGACTTTGAGAAGAAGCAATGACTCCAGAGGAATTAATTTTAGAAAGGTCCGTTGGAGTGGGATGTTTTACGGAAAGAGAGAAAGAGGTATTGTTGGTGTTGGAAGGAATGTTGCCCATTCGTTTTGTGTGTGATTCGTTCGTTGAAAATTATTTTTTAAACATGACATTTGACGTTTACCTTGCTGAGACAAAAGGAAACTCAAGGTCTCAAATTCGATGAATAGACATTCTTCTAGTGGTATTCTTCTTTCATTGGCACTTGAATCCAATGGAAAATGTAAACGCTGGTCTGCATTGACCATCTTCAAGAATTTTACAATTTCTGAAAGATGCATTTCCAAATGTAGAATTCACAAAATCATTCATCAAAATCCAAATGTACAAGAAAGAGAACTCACGAACTGTTCAAGAAGAAAAAAATTCTTGTCA